>NC_135561.1:19856739-19901739 GCF_964340395.1 Glandiceps talaboti | reverse complement strand
GACAGATCCTTGGGGAACACCGCAATCCAAAGGAGTTGCCTTTGACACGATCGACCCGACACACACGCACTGCGTCCTCCTTCGTAAATATGAACTAAACCAGTCTAAAAACTGTTCCTGAAATACCAAACCGATGACGCAGTCTGTAGAGCAAAATAACGTGGTTGATCGTATCAAAGGCACTCGAGAGATCAAGCAAAATTAAGATAACATCCTTACGCTTATCGCGGGACCGCAGCACGTCATTCTGAACTGAGTCTCTTAGAAGTGCCGTTTCTGTACTGTAGCCCTCATGATATGCAGACAGACATTTAGCATACAAATTGTGTTGACATAAATATGAATTTAATTGACTGTAAACAACGCGTTCAATGACCTTAGAGAGAAAAGACAAATTTGACACAGGGCGATAGTTTTTGAGAGTGTCGGTATATCTCTGTCATAATTATTTAAGAAATAGCCTAATTACTGAAAATCATTTAGTTTGCAAATAACTCATTAGCGTTAAAAGCTACATTTACCAGCTTTATAGAACATGTTATAGGACATGATATGTTAATATCAATATATGTACAATGATTTACAAAAATTACATGAATTTTAAAGAATACACAATTAAGATATGGCCTTATTATCGAAATTCGTTATTTATGCAAATGCTCATTAATATTCATATGCTGTTTACTAAAACCTAATCAAATAAAAATAAAAAGCATAAAAATGGGCCAACAGTAGCAGAAAATATTCATAATTACTTCAAAAATGTGTTATTTGTTCGCAGACACTTTCAGATCATATTTTAAACAACAGTGAAGACAAGAATAAAGTTTACCATTTCCATCAGTAAATGTGTCATCCGCTGTGCAGTTGTCGTCATGTGTGCATGAGGCCCCCTTTATTTCAAAGTCCTACAGAAAGACCATAGCATGTAAAGTGAAGATTGTTATTTTAACAGGCTTGATTTTACAGTTGTTTCCCCATATCTGGGGAAGAATATGTTTAATTTGGCAAAACAGTCTAAATTGGCATCTCAATCTGGTCAACAATACAAATACTTGTGTATGCCTGTCCACTTATTGACATCTGCTTATAAGACCTTCGGGCCAAATGATAATAGTGCCAATGTCACTATAGCACAACTTATTAAATTTCAATCAATTCATTAATAAAACAGTTAAACTCACTTTGCAGTCTCAAATGGACATGATAACATTGATCAGCTTATCGTACCCACATATACAATATGCATGAGGAATGAGGTTATAATGTGATCAGAAACTCTTCATCTACCCATCCTTAGAATATTTCTGACTGTCATTCAATTTTGGAGTTTAAATCTTTTTACTCAAAATCGCATTTCTTGGACCTAAATTGCTGATCACTATTGTAAGTCAGTTGCCATGAAATTAGAAAAAAATTATTAATTTCAAAACACCCCTAGAAACGCTAATCTGCCAAATAGTTTTGGAGTTTAATTTTTTTTCTCCAAAAATCACATTTTGCACCAGTATACCACATTTATGATAAAAAAGGACAATATACGAATGAAAAAAGGAACCGGGTTTAACTTTTAATCAGATGTATCTATGATGCGATAATTTTCATTCAAACTATTTCCCAACTAGACACTCTTAGTAACTTCTCTACCAAATACCAAGGCAGTTAGTCGAGTTTATTTAGGTCAAGTCGTTTGCTCTTACACACACACACACACACACACACACACACACACACACACACACACACACACACACACATGTACACACACACACACACACACACACACACACACACACGCGCGCGCGCACACGCACACGCACACATTCTTCACCATTCCAATAACTCAGTTCAGTTCTGCTAAAACATACAATAATCTGTCTAATGAAGATGACATTCTTACTCTTGAAAATACATCACTTTGTAATTCAAGGCTCTGGGTTTTTGTAATAGAATAAATTCGGTTTAATATGGTACACTTGCCTCTGGACATTCTCCCTGGGTTTGGTTCTCAGTAATTACCATATTAGTCATTATAAAGAATGCATCTTTCATCTGGGAATAAATCCATATTGTACTGTTAGTGACATTAATGCTCAATCTTAAATCTGACAAAAGAGACTTAGTTGTATGGACTATTATACCATGCACAAACCAATTGCAAGTTGAACAAAAAAAATGGAGTATATACTCTGTTCTACATCACGGCAACGCATGTCTATGTCATTGGTTCTGCTGTGTTAAAACCGTTAATAATTGCCATTACTTTCCCCTATTTTTCTTGGGTACTACCGGCGCTAATATAATTGTATTATTCTCCTATATTTTTCTTCATGCAACAGGAAAATACGAGTGACCTAAAGGTTGTCACTACGAGTCGATAGATGAGTAGTGACAACCCCCTAGGTCACTCGCATTTTCCTTGGCTGAACGAAGACAAATAATGGGGAATAACATCGAATTATTTTTATATTCACAGCAGTTAACATGTATTCGATATCCAGATCATCAAGAACTGAATATATGTTAAGCAAAATGTACTTGATATGAGTGTGTTTACATGTACTTTTAAATTTGAATTACTTGATAATGGAAATATTGAAAAAAAGTCAAATTGCTGCTCTTTTCAAATTTTGAAAGAATATTTGCACTTGCAATTTTAAAACCTGTACATCTTTAAAAAAAAGAAAAAAAGAAAGATAAGTACTGTGATAGCAAGTGTATAATTACACAAGTTTTGGATGCAATGTGCCACGGGTTACTATTTGTTTATGTTCTCTACTAACACTAAATCTTTTGAAACATTTTTGACAGCGCTCAGGTGATTACTGCTTGTAGTTGTGTTCTGTGACGTTTATTACTACCAACCTGTACGGGAATAACGTAGTCTGCAGCATCCCACGCCCTATTATACGGAGCCGTGTCTTCAACAGTCAGATTTTCAGGGTCCACGGTTGATAAATTGGTGTAGGCCACGCCCTTTACTTTATATCTGCTTTCACCTACAACGTCTTCGAAGACACGATAACTCCTTTCCCAAAAAATGACAACACTGGGAAACACAAGGAATTTATTAAATTACATTGCTTCCTGAAAACAAATATATGTACAATGTGTTCATTAACTGATGACTGACATATATTTATGTTTTAATCATACCGTGAACACGTATGTCAGTCTGACAGTAATATCAATATTCATAATATGAATATATGCCATGTTGATGTTAGGATGACCATTATAAAAAAAGACAACCACAGACAATACAAAACTGTTTTCCATGTCTGTGAGATAAAGAATATACTAACCTGTCAGGTTTTTAAAAAAATGAAAGAATTCACCACCACCGCCACAATTACCATTATTCATTATATCATTACCACCACAATCACAACCATGTGCATCATCACCGCTGCCACCCTCACTGCCATTATATTAGTACCGCCACCCATCATCACCGCCACCACACCACCACCAACAACACCATTATCAATACCGTCACCAGTTTTTTTTTAGTTTAATTTTAATAATTGGTGGTTCCCTTATGGGAGGCGCTCAGTTTACATCTGGTTCAAATGATCTTTCAGCAAAATGTAGCATTGTACAACGGTATATCAATGGACGGTTCGATAATTCACTTTCTGATTTACCCAAGGGAAAAGCTATCCATCGAGAAAAGATCTATAACATCATGATATTTGAAATCCGGTGTCAAAATCCTTGTAAATATCACTTATTATAAATTCATAAATAAAGGTTGCTAGGAACAAGCAACTTCAACAGAGCATAACTGATGTGAAACTGCGGTGATTTTGATTCTGACTTGGCAGCGGTCTTCGTTTCCGGTCATACTTACTAACATTTGACCTTTTCCGATCGAAACTGGTCGAGTCAATTGCAAAAAACCGTAAAGACCCGAAGAGTCATTTTGCACAACGTTCGACAGTTTAAATCAAAAGGCATGCTTGAAGGGTGAGCATGACAGTAGGAAGAGGGATTAAGAGTCCCATTCACACCTAATACTATAGGCGTTTCCAGTCTGTTCGTTAGTGGTCTGCGCTATAACCAGTGAGAGAGTTATATCGTTGCCTAAATTTTGCATACTGAGACTATCAATATACGTCATGATATGTAAATTCAATAAGGTCAGGTCATATGCGTGCCTCTGTTGTCTCTCCAACGTCTATGATCCAATACAGTAAAGTTGGCACACTATATATAATGGGGCATAGTTCACAACTTCATGTTTTGTCTTGATTATGACACAATGATATATAACACAGTCGACATTCTTTGTGACCTCTGTCAATCTAGAAAGGTCCTGCGATATTCAGAATGATAACACATCGTTCTCATATAGCCTTAAGTGATTGGCTTAGATCGTATCATTTGGAATAGAATATGGACCCAAAGTGACCTCAATTTGCATATAGGGCAATAGTCGCGCACTGCTTTCCCTTGGGTAATATTCCTGTAGGACGGGAGTCTTATCGGTTATTTGCTTTGACTATGGAAAGAAAATGTGATGGAAAATCTTCGAAGTTACACTAGTGTTGTTGGTGGTATTGTTCAATTCAATCTTTTATTACTCAACTCACACTATTAGAGAGTGCGGTATGGTATTAAAATTCAAAAATAATACAAAACTGCATACTATGAACAATTTACAAAAATAGTTTAACTTGTATATGGAGCTACTGGAGGGCAAAGCATGTAGCAGTGTTTTAAAATATTGCCATATCTAAATAATTATATTCCAATATTAGTTTTAATATTGTTTCTTTCTCTGCAATAGAAGAAATACAATTATTTAAATTGCAACTCTTAAATAAAATAGTTCTACCAGATCTATGCACATCACATGAAAATAATAAATGAAACTCATCATCTATTTCATTACTATTACATTTGCTACAAATTTTTTCATTTAAAGGTAATCTTGGTTTACCTTTTCTTCCTATTTCAATACCTAAAATATGGTCACTTAGCCTAAATTTGGATAAATTTCTACGTAGTGTAAATCTGATACATTATTTAAGTAGTCTTCAAATTCAAATTTCGTTTTTGAAAATTCTGTAAGTATGCAATTTGTTTCCACTTCCAACTTTCTTTTTTGTATCATTGAATAGATTCTGTTTTCCAAGTAATCAAATATTCATAAACTTTCTAAACAGTTACTAACATTTTTATTTTCAGTTGCTCCAATATCTGAAGCATACAAAGAAATTAAACTATCAAAGAGATGTAAACAAAGTTTTGAATTTAACATTTTCTCATATAATATAGTCTTCTTGATATTATTCAAAGCTTTCGTTGCTTTATTTTTCAGATTTATTTGGTTTTGAGTAAGCTCTGGAGTAAAAATTACACCCACATATGTGTACTGCCTCACTGCTTCAATTACATTGTTCTCATAATAAAACGATTGATTTGAAATGAGACAATTACCCTTATTAAAGATCATTGTTTTTGTCTTTTTAGTGTTCACAGAAAGACCCCCAGTTTTTACTAAATGAGTTTAATTTATTCAGACAATTCTGTAAACCATCTGCAGATTTTGACATCAGAATTAAATCATCAGCATATAATAAACTGTTACGGATGACAGAATACAACTTTTTGATATTCGCTAAGTTTTGATGTTTTGCGAGGTCACCGTGAACTCTCAGCTGTCATGAATTAATACTTAGAACAAATGTTTGCATTTCGCGAATAGTATTCTTCTAAGATGACAACATTAAGTTATTAAAAGATCAACAGTGTCAAATAATGACTGATTACAGACAGTTGGAAGAACAATGACGTGATCACATTGTTTGGCTAGTTTTCATATTTGTCTTCTACTTCTACTTCTATACTGTGTAAACATCCTAAGAAGGGTTATCATCACACAGGCGTAACGCTGGCGGCGTCCTTTAGATCTCACCCGTGTTCAGGTGAGCACGATCTATGAGATCGGTGATATCAATGCTGGAGAGGGCAGATTTGAAATTGTCTATTGTCTTTGCTTGTTGAATGGATAATGGTAAGAGATTCCATTCTGGAATTGTCCGAGGAATAAGTGAATATTTGTAACAGTTTTTCTTAGCGATGATCGATATGAAAGAAGAACCAGGTACACTTCCCCTAGTAGAACGTGATGATGATTCTGGTAGTTTATCATCTTGAAAAGCAACTAGATTATTTGTAGCTTTGTATAGGAAAGTTAGTCTGCTAACTGCTCTGCGATTTTCAAGGCATTGCCATTGGCGCTTCCGTAGCATATCGGATACACTGGCCTCCCTTTTGTAGTTTCCGGTGACAAATCGAGCTGCTTTGCGTTGAATTTTTTCAACAGCATTTTTGCCAATTTTGGTGTAAGGGTCCCAAATACTTGCACAATACTCCAAACGCGGTCGTACAAGGGACATATATGCGGTTTGTTTGGTACTGGGAGGACAGTCATGTAGATGTCTCTGTAGTAGTCCTAGGATCCTTGATGCTTTAGATGTAATATTTGATATGTGGTGCTTCCATTCCAGGTCATGTGACAGTTCAATGCCCAAGTAGGAGTGCTGCTTTACAATTCTGAGAATATTGTCTCCCATTTTATAATTATGTTGCAACTGATTTCTTTTGTGAGTGATATTCATGACAAAACACTTTGCTGTATTGAATCCCATTTGCCAGTCCTTTTCCCATTTGGTTAATTTGTTGATGTCTTCTTGCAAGATTTCACAATCTTTCACTGATTTTATATGTCGGTATAAGATACAGTCATCTGCAAACAAGCGCACGTGTGATTTGACAGATGATGGTAGGTCGTTGATGTATATCAGGAAAAGTAGTGGTCCTAGTACAGTTCCTTGTGGAACTCCTGATGTAACTGGTGAACTGGTAGACTGGGAGCCTTCAAGTACTACTTTTTGAAAACGTTGAGTCAAAAAGTTGTTAATCCATGAGTGAATAGAACCTGTAATTCCCATTTGGTGTAGTTTATGTAGTAGTCGTTGATGTGGAACTGTATCAAATGCCTTGTTAAAGTCCATTATTACCATGTCTGTCTGACCCTGACTATTCAGTGTTCTTGCTAAATCATCAACTGTTAGTGCAAGCTGAGATTCACATGATCTACCTCTCCTGAAACCATGTTGTAGATCACTGAGTAGGTTGAACTGATCAAGTTGGTTCATTATGTGGTGGTGAACTATATATGTTCTAATAGTTTGCATGATATTGACGTTAATGAAACGGGTCTATAATTAGCTGGATTTGATTTGTCTCCCTTCTTATAGATTGGTGAGATAAATGCTTCTCTCCAGTCTGGAGGGAGTAAACCTGTATCAATGGATTTCTGGAAAAGTTTAGTAAAGATTGGTGCAATAGCATGACGACATTCGCTGAGAATTCTTGCCGGAATGTGATCAGGTCCTGTAGCTTTGTTGACTTTGATAGACGATAACAGTTTCAAAATGCCTTCAGTATTGACTGTAATATTGTGGATGTTGGGAGTATCACTTTTGTCCAAAAGTGGAAGATTAGATGTATCTTCAACAGTGAAAACTGGTTGTTGAGAACTGCAGCCTTCTCAGAAGCCGATTGCGCGAGTTTACCATCTTTCCCCGTAAGGGGCGCTGTACCAAATATTTGTTGCCTTTTCGATTTAATGAATTTCCAAAATGGTTTGGTATTGTTTGACTCAAGACTCCCACAGATGTCTTCTTTGACATGGCGACGATATTCCTTTCGGATGTTTCTGTCTATTTGGCGACGGAACTTCTTGAAACTATCTTTATCATGATAATTACCAGATGCTCTTGCCTTATTGTATATTTTCTGTTTCATGCGTATCTGTCTTCTAATTTTGTGATTAACCCATGGTAATGAAAACCTAGTAGACGACATCTTACTAGGTATATTGCGATCCATAGAATCTAGTAGTGTAGACTTAAACATACCCCACAGGTCATCTATATTGGAATCATTAATAACTTCTGTGGTTAATTTATCATTTAAACTTATAAGGTCATCTGAAATCATGTTCATATTTCCTTTCTTGTAGAGATATATTTTACGAGGTTTTGGTTTAAATTTGATAGGACGTAGATGGTCATGTATAATGACAATATCGTAATCACTGATACCAGCTTTAACCTGAACACTATTGACAAGAGAAGTGTTAGATGTGAAAGCTAGGTCTAGTATGTTATTATCTCTGGTTGGTTCAGTAACTACTTGGTGAAGGTTGAACTCTTGTGAGATATCAAGTAAGAGTTTACTGGTTTGTGCATGACTACCTCCAGATTTAAAGCAGTTCGTGTTCCAATTGATATCTGTTAGATTAAAATCTCCTAGCAGCCATACATGGGCATGAGCAGGTATTTTTCCAAGTGATTTCTGTAGTTCAGTGATATAAGTAGAATCAGTTGATGGAGGTCTGTAAAATGCACCAATATATAATGGTTTTAGTCCCTTTATCTGTATAGTAACCCAGATAATCTCACAATCAGTTGCTAAATCTGGTCTCTCTGTAGCAATTAATGTATTACTGGTCGCGATAAACACACCTCCATGTGTGTCATGGACACGCTCCCTCCTGAATGCTTGGTAGTCGTCTGGAAATATCTCTCCATTTGTTATATTCTTGTTGAGCCATGATTCAGTTCCTATAATGATGTCTGGTTTTTCTGAATCAATGAGTGATAAGAAATTAGGTAATTTTGCCCTTACACTCTGGCAATTCAGATTCAGAAACTTCAGTGATTTAGGTGTTGGGCATTTACTTGTTTGTTTATGACGCCTATTGTCTTGCTTATGACTCCTGTTGGTACTGGCAGATGTTTTCCTTTTACACTTGTTTAGAGTTGGTCCATGAGGACTTGATGACATTAATGGTGGCATATATTGAGAGGTGTTGTCAGTCTCATCATGTGAAGACAGGACATCGAACGAATTTGATATATCAAGATCAGAGATAGAGAAAAGGGAGTTTGAAAAGTTTGGTAAACCACAGGTGCAACAAATCCAAGTATATGAGAGATGCTTTGTATGACAATTAAAAATGTTGTCACTCATACCAATACAGTTCTTATGCACCCACTGAAAACACTCTTCACATTCCAATGCATCATCCTCTAACTTGGTTTCCAGATGGCAATACATACATGGGTCTGTGATTGTTGAATTGCTGTGATTTGGTGATGGTCCAGGATTTAGGTTTACATCATTTGCTAATATTAGAAGTAGCAAAAAGTGTTTCTTTGAATTTGGATTTGTCGACATAATAATCTTGGTGAACTGACTTGATTTATCCAGAGAATGGAACAAACTCACCCAGAGAGTTGACACTCCGACGTTGTTATGATTATGATCAGTCATTAAAGTAGTCCAAGTACCCGAAAATTGGAAAGGAGGATTGTGAAATTGTTGGTTCCTTGTAGTGATGTTGATGTTGTATCGATGGATTGATAGCACAATAAGGGCGAGAGTTAGACTAGCGAAGTGTTGTTTTGTATATGCAGAAGTACCCATTGTTGTCCAAGATGGCCACAAACAACACAGGTAGTCTCAGGTACAGGTAAAATTTAGAAATCCTATGAAGTTGAAGGACGTTGATTTATCAGCCAAATAAACTACTGCAAGCACAGCCAATACCATTAAAAATGATATGCTGAACAAATAACAATGCGAAACAGACTGCAACACCAGATGATTTTGGATAATAGAAATAATAGAAATAATGCAGAGAGCTGAATTTGATGGAATAATAAAATGATGGATTCAGTCTTTGGAAGAGACGGTCTGAGGTCAGGAGCTTCGATCTGCTCCGTGGCCACTTCCAAATGATCCAGGTTAACCATGAACATTGTGTATAGTCTGAGCTAATTCCCTAAAAGTCCAAGTCGATCCCGTGTACAGAGTGGAGAGAGAGAGTAACATGGAGGAGGGTTACCTAAACAGTAGAGGCAACCCATCTCAAATTTGTTACAAAACAATTACTTTCAAACCATCTATTTCAACAGGAGAATCTAAAATATCACCAAACATATCTGGAAGGTCATTAAGAAATATATTAAAAAGTGTAGGTGAAAGATTGTAACCTTGTTTAACCCCACATGAAGAAAAAAACATATGAGAAATCCCATTTGCCAATTTTACTTTGTACTGAGTGTTATCACACATAGACTTTACAACATTATAGAAACCTCCTGTTATCCCTCACTTTTGCATTTTTAGAAATAAACCTTTCTTCCAAACAGAATCAAATGCTTTTTTAAAATATACACATGCTACATATAGACACAGTCAGAAGTACGTCTATTCTTTCTAAATCAAAACTGGTAGGGAGAGAGAAGGTTAGTATCTTCTAAATACTTGATAAGACGTTTATTTAGAATTGATGTAAACAGTTTTGATAAACAAATAGAAAGGACAATTACTCTATAATCATTAGATCAGTTTTATCCCCTGATTTGTGAAGTGGAACTAATAGGAACTAATAATGTTGTTTTACAAATATTGTATCAGGAAAATTACCAGTGTCTAATATATGTTTAAGGTAGGAGGTGACAAATTCGAATTACGTCAACGACGCAACTTTCGGCGCAGACTGAAACGGGCGCTCTTGTCAACATTCGAACGCGAAACAAACCCGTGTTTGGAAGTGAAGTGAAGTGAAGTGAAGTGTTATATGTTTTTCGATCGCTGTACGCACTCATGAATTGGAGATTTAGGGTGAACGGAAGGTAATTTCGTATGAGTTTCAGAAGTCCTTGCAAAGAAAATTAGCTTTACCATGACTTTTAAGAGGAACTGTCTTATAAACTGTCTTATAAATGTTAGACATGATGAAATATATCAACAACCACACTCCCTATATTGCCGGCAAGCAAAAACATTGACGTGCGAAACAGAAAAGTTGGAGTCGGCCATATCAAAGAGATAACCCAGTGTCTGACGCTAGAATCTCATCTCTCAATCTACTAAATGTCATCGTTTTAGGCGGGTTGAGGTAACATGGTGGCATGCTAAGGACTTACCAAAATAGAACACCAACAAGGGGGAAAAAACATTCAAAACATTGATTCGGAACTTCTAAACTACATCGAGGCCATAAAAAGGGTTGATTACACGAGTTTGCGAACTATTGCACGATTAACCGTAATGTCTGAATACATCCAAGACTTTCTACCTGAGATACACCCAGGTCATAAATGTCTGCTTCTACACAAGTCATCCAAGTTGAGTACCCCCCACAAACAAGCAAAAACATTTTCTTTTAATTTTCTCCTTAGTTGCTTTGATTGCGACTGCTCGAAATGAAACTGACATGACACTTGAAAACTTTAATTGCAATATTTCAAAACAATGACTTGTATGGTATTGACATGAAATTTACATACTGACCATAATTCCATATCGCCATTAAATGAAGTACTTTGCTTGGGGTTTTGCTTTGTTACTATGGTAACCAGATTTGCTATACGTCGTTTTGGGAGCATATCGCTCGATAGGTCAGCATTGTCACCAGCGCTAGAGGGTGATTGATGGGGTCAAAGCACTAGGTCAATCATTTGATTGTTTGTGCGCGTTTTCTCAAACCATTGATGTGTTATCGATGCTAAAACCATGTTTGTCATTACAAGAAAAACAACAATGATAATTATTAGAAACCGTACGACCGATCGATCGTGGAGAAAAAAAAGTGAAAAAGCTAATTCTCGTATTTAAAAATGGGGCTACGAAAGTATGACCAATTGTTGACAATAGACAGTGAAAAAAAATACTTCTTCTTCACTGGGCCGTGACCGTACGACATACCACCTAGTGAACATTATAATCAAGTAATCAAATACATCTAGTAGCATAGTTTTTGGGCCTCACAGTGCAGTGTGTACACTGCTCGAAATGGTGACAGTGTGCACTTTATCATGTGGCTAGGTACGTATACTGCATGCCGTGTTCAGTGGATCAACAGGTACTGATATGAGTTATTTCCTATTTCATAATGACCACCCCACAATACAACTTTGGGAGAAATACATAAACTCTATACATGAATAGTTCAGTTGATTTATCATACATATGAACTGACAGAAATATACCTTGGTGCCTGTGTGTTCCAATATTATACAATATCTAGTGATTTTTGTTCAAAATGTTGAAATTTTGATGGGGTGGGGGGGGGGGGTCACACTTTTTACTGGCATTTTAAAGTTAGCATACACACAAGGTTGTTGCTGTATACTTATGAAGAGGTATTGGTACATTATACATATGTGCAAAGTTAAGCAGGCTCATTTTGATTTTTGTAAAAATTCAACAATATTTCATAAAAGATTTGTCAAAAATGTCTAAATTTAGATGGGGTGTGGGGTTACAATTTCAAATCTAGAATTGAAACGAACATGGTGACCCACTATTATTTTGTCATTGATAAATAGCTGGAATAATACATTGTATACATACAGCATATAAAAATAATCTATCACGGACTTTTATCCTAGTTTGCTGTTTTCTTACATTTTTCTTTAAAAATCGTAAAGCAGCTGTGGATAAAATAACATAGTATTTTATGAAATAATGAAAAGAAATTACAAACAAATTTGTCTGGACATAATACACATTGCACTAAAATATGTGAGTTCATTAATGCTCCAGGGATAATCTTTAACTGTCAAAAATTATGATGTAGTTAATTGTTTGTAAATCTACTTATTTTGACCCAAAACAATATGTGTAGATACAAGAAACGGTCATTATCTTGAAAACAAAGGTGGTGACATAGTATTTTCTTTGCATTTTTTACATATTCAGATATCACTGCTCTGGTATGCAAAGTATAAGAAAAATCTATCGACTTTTTTGAATTTGACACCTCCCCTTAAGTAACTTGAGTATGCTATTGAAAGAGAAATTATTACCCGCTTTAATCATCTCATTCAATATTAAGTCCTCACCTGGGGCTTTCTTATTTTTCAATCTTCCAATAGCTATCAATAATTCTTATTGTTCAATTGGAACATTAAGATACATATTCAATCTTTTTATTTTTTCTAAATTTCCCCCTATTTACCCTGTACGTTCTTCAGAATGTTCCAATATTCACTGATTTGAACTATTTCCATGAGTAGACTGCAATTTATCAATCAATGATTTTCAAATGATCTCTTTTTAACTTTCAATTGTTTTTTTTTGTATGTTTTTTTTTAATTTGAAATAAGTGCATCTCAAAACTGGGTCATTCCGATTTTTATCCATAGCTCTACCTGCATTATTCAAATCTTTACGTAACTTGTTTTCAATCCCTATCAAACCACTTATATATGAACTCAACTATTATATCTGTAGTCATTTCTTGTAACGACGTTTATTTATTGTACAAATAAGATATCTTACCAATCCTGTCATCTAAATATTCACTTTCATTTTATGATGGGCTGTGGCACTAAATTAGAGCATTATTATCTTATCACATAATCCTAATAGGCAAATTTCGTATCAAAGAACAAAACAAACGTGAGCTCTCGTGATTACTTGTACTCTGTACACGGAACATGAGTATTATTTGCATACAGGTAGCTACGTGTTATCATGAGGGTTCTTGCGCTATGAGTTCAGTTCAGTTCAGTTTGTTTAACGAGACTAGTAACCCTTTCGGATTCTACATATGACCATATAAAACTCGAAATGAAGAAAGCAAACAATAGCGAGACGAAGCAAACGGCTCGATTAGTTCTTTACTACTTACCAAAATAAAGCAATTATTATTAAAAGCTGCAAAATCCTTTTGAAAACACCAACACAATAGGCGAGATTTGACTGGTAGACGACCTGCTTTCCAGATGAAAATTGGAACTTAGACTTCAATACGCCAGGTACATATTTACCATCCATGATCTGTTGTTAAAGTCACTCCAAAAATATATGTACAGTATGTAGTCAAGGAGGTCATTCAAATGAGAATAGCTTGATATGTCGCACGGTGCTGCAGACATGCATAGTTTGTATTAATAGCACGTTTGTGTGATGAGAGAAGGAGCGGGGCCTTTAGTGTTCATTCAACTGCATGCTCACAGTATAATAGAAAACTGTCACGGTAGCACTAGAGGTCGATGCGTTTGGGGCCAACACACAGGCGTTTCACTAACGAGTGTGAAGCTACCATCATATTCATATTCATATTCACTTTCAAAGTTGACCTCTACTCTCAATGTGAATATGATGATAGCTTCACACGTTCATCATCAGATTCGAAGTCTTCCGAATGGGTACAAACAAACGTTCGGCAAATCACAAATCCTTCATTGGCAGGTTGAAATCATGTGATTGTAGTTACTTTTCACTTGATTAGCGTGGATTTGCATGCTTTCTACTTATTTTTGCCAGAGTATCCAATTTGCACCATGAATTATTGTTGTCATATAAAAAACTAATTTGGATGTTTAGTATGCCTTTCCCATATCTTTGAAAATGAAATATCAATATTTGGGTGTACAAAAAACCTGTATGAGTAATGTAATAAAATACGGCCTGGCTGGGTGTGTTTTGATTTCCTGAAGTGCTGCTATCTTTGAAACCCTACTTAACACTTACACTGGTGAAATTTACACAAAATAATGTTGTCAAGACCACAATTATCACAATGTGTGTAGTTCCCTTGATCGGGATTGGTCAACGCAATCGATTGTGAAAAATAATGGTCCATGACAACAATAATTCATGGTGCAAATTGGATACTCTGGCAAAAATAACAAGAGAGCATGCAAATCCAAGCAAATCAAGTGAAAAGTAATTACAATCATATGATTTCAACCTGCCAACGAAGGATATGTGATTTGCCGAACGCATGTTCGTACCCATTCGGAAGTACTTCGAATCTGATGATGAGGTGTAAGCTATCATCATATTCACATTGATCGTAGAGGTCAACTTTTGAAAGTGAAGATGAATATGAATATGATGGTAGCTTCATATTAACAGGGGTTATTCTACATTCATGGATTTTGTAGCTAAGTGAAAGTGAAAGTGAAAGTAAAAACTTACTGCATATGTTCATGTATACCTTCAGACTACATGTACAGCAGTTGTCGGAAATAACACATCGGAAACTATCGATGTTACATATAATGTTGGACAAACCATATCGTGACTCTGTACTCGGTACACTAAGAACTTCATTCTGCTGTCGTGTAAGTATTAGAAACCACCTGCATGTCAATACGTGCACATATAATCTAGATATAGACGATTTAATGTGTTTTCCTTTCATTTGTTTTTACGCCGAAAAGTTGTATTTCCACGAAAAGGTGTTATACGGTGTTATAAAATGAATTGACTTTCATTTCTTGTCATTTCTTAGAGCTGTTCAACGGAGAGTCACATTAGGGAGCCTTCAGTATTTACAAGGGGGGGGGGAATCACACATGATCTGTTAAGTAAAACATGACCCTCCCCCATTCTCGATTTGTAAAAGGTGACCCTCCCCTTTGTCCCATTTTGTAAAACATGACCCTCCCCATGACAACTGCATATACTGAATGTTAATCAATATTTCCATTATATGTATACATACAAATTAAATGATTTTAAATTTGTATTAGAAAGCAATATTTGTACATATAAAGTGACAAACAGTAAAAAAAAATGGCTAGTTACCTTTCTCTTATAATCATATGTCACAGATGACATATTTATATTTTCAGTAAACTTAATATTTTAACATCATCGCATGTCCTAGTTTGACTGAAAGTTCAATAGACTGTCTCAAGGATATTGGATATTGGATTCAGACCACACAGGATTCCCAGCATACTCGAATACATGAGACGACAGTCTGCATTTCATAAATATCTAGGATTCATAGTGATCATTCATCAATGTTTTGAAAATACTTTTAGGGCATGATCACGCCCAGAAATAATTATTTGGCCATTGGCCATGCGTTATGTAAATTTAGACTTTGAGGACGTCACAATAAAGTACACTTGGAACTGACAGGCACTCAGTTTTGGTAGGGAAACTTGGCTTCGCGGGAAGTCAATGAACGAGGCACTATGCTGGGTGATTGCCTTGATTTCCAGTGTAGATCTTTAAACACTGTGTGTAGTCTGAGCTAATTCCCTTTAAGTTCAAGTGTGATCCTGGTACGAACATACAGAAGTTGAGTTCGATACGAGATATGAGAGTGATTCGAGTGTTATTACTTGGTCTATCAGCTGTGTGCGAAGATCAGTAGTAATATTGGTGTCTATACGAAATCCCCCCACGAAATTCCTTTCATATTCCGCAAGAATTTGTGAAATTCTTCAGATGAACTGTTAATCGTTCAAACTTCCAATTATAGGGTCACCAAAGGGCAAACAAAAATGTCCATAATCATTTATAGATACAAACAGTACACCCATATACTCGATGAGAAAGGACCATTATCACTTGAGCTGTGTGTATAATTTCTAGTGGTATTGATTCAAAGGGTATATTGAATTGCAATGAGAAAATTGCCAACCTACTTATGGTCAATCAGGTTACTTGTAATGAAAACTAAATTGACTTATTGGATTAATATTAATGGTCTTAATAGTTCTGTACAAGTCGTTAACATACTGAAGATGTCAAATTTTAAACATGGATGAACAGCTAAGATGCCTGTAATGTTTAAATAATGACGTAGGGTTTCTTACACGACAATGATTGTGTCGGCGAACTGACTTTTCTTGATGACTGTAACAGCTGGCCAGTTAGGATATACATTAATAGCTGTAAGACAATACATTTAGGACAGTGTTCTTGATAGCTGATACCAGGGTGAAATCACGAGTTACTAGACTTAAAGTACTTGAATAACATTGACTGGTTAATTTTGACTTCACTAAACACAGACGACGTCAATGACATAAATAGTTTATCACACACTTTTATGCTACACCATTTTTTCATAATATTGATTTCGTCTGCAGTTAAAGATTCAATTTGGAATATGATCACGAATATGGCATGCTGACCGTTTGTCAGTGACAATTTTCAATATTGGCGTGATGAAATATTTAAGAGTTAATGTTTATTCATAGCATAGCTATTTAATGTCATCATTTGATTTTACGAGACAGATACCTACATTCCTTTCAGATAGGAATACTTATGTTATAATTTAGTTATGTACACGATGAATCGGGTATAACTTGGTCAACATTAAAATATTCTCCTATTTATATTTCTTTATGTTCAACTTTTAAATGCTGCAGATATAAAATTCCTAGCAAAGTTCTTTAGACCTGAGAATTCTATTGATGAATGTACTTGTCTGATAGTGTTAATGAAAATAGAGGGGGCCCGGACAGTACGTTATAAAAGGTCATATCTATCAGTATGATTGTGTGAATGATTGAAAAAGACTGGCCAGTCGAACGTATGTTTGTGATGTGATTGAGAAGTACACAATTCAATAGCCAACTCAGGATATAATTATTCTACGATTCAATTTTCTAATTATCTGTGATGTCTATCTTTGATGTCATTTATTCATTGAAGTACATGTTGACGAAATAAGTATATCTGGTTCGGAATTTGAGATTTTAGCAATCTGAGTTTTCAAGGGTCGTATAAATTTTACATTTCTAACACTTCATACGAAACAGCATTAATTATTTCTTCTTTTCAATTTTCATTTATGAAGGGTAAATTATTTTTTAGATATTTTAGTCTGTAACGAGGGCGTTACAAATTTTGGAAAGAGGGGAAAGTATCACAGATGACATATTTATATTTTCAGTAAACTTAATATTTTAACATCATCGCATGTCCTAGTTTGACTGAAAGTTCAATAGACTGTCTCAAGGATATTGGATTCAGACCACACAGGATTCCCAGCTTACTCGAATACATGAGACGACAGTCTGCATTTCATAAATATCTAGGATTCATAGTGATCATTCATCAATGTTTTGAAAATACTTTTAGGGCATGATCACGCCCAGAAATAATTATTTGGCCATTGGCCATGCGCTATGTAAATTTAGACTTTAAGGACGTCACAATAAAGTACACTTGGAACTGACAGGCACTCAGTTTTGGTAGGGAAACTTGGCTTCGCGGGAAGTCAATGAACGAGGCACTATGCTGGGTGTTTGCCTTGATTTCCAGTGTAGATCTTTAAACACTGTGTGTAGTCTGAGCTAATTCCCTTTAAGTTCAAGTGTGATCCTGGTACGAACATACAGAAGTTGAGTTGGATACGAGATATGAGAGTGATTCGAGTGTTATTACTTGGTCTATCAGCTGTGTGCGAAGATCAGTAGTAATACATACACAATCTAGTTAATAGTATCTAAAAAGTGCTTTCCATGTTGTGCATACCCTGTCTGATCTGGTCACTTGTAAAAATTCCCTAATATCATCATCATCATCATCATCATCATCATCACTACTACCATCACCATCATATTTTAACAACAACATTCACAGACAGGGTGAATGATAAGGTGAGTTGGTAGACTCAACAAAATGAATCGTTTTATTAAACAATTTTCTTACAATATATATGTTTTTTTTTTGTATTTTGGCATGTAAAGTATTCGTAAAAATAAATGTTGAGTGCTTTCATTAAATAATTTCACAAACTCAAATATGAGCATTTAGTGATTTGTAAATTCATTCAAAAGTTGAATCTTAATCAATGTCTCTTTATCATGACCTTTTAGTGTATAATTTTTCGTTAGAGCTAATATAACATAAACCGTAGTTGTGCTTATTGGAAAGGAGTAAATCAAATCTCGATTTTGATTGATATCGTAATATTGTTCTCTCAAGGACATCTTCAAAACCGCGTCCCGTCTTACCTGGTCTGCGCTGCGCTGTGTGCATGACTAGACTTGCACAGTCAGGCAGCAGGTATTCCTTCAATGAGGTATATTGTGTCTAGTAATGTCGGAATTCACCATCGAAACACAGTGATAGTTTGCAATGAATAAAAACAAACTTTCCGTGATGTCATTCATCTAGACAAGTGTATTTTTATCTTTAAATATATTGGTGTCATTATCATTAGTATGTCTCAAAAAGACCACACCTATCTTTTTTCCATACAGTTTATTTTCATGCATCACGTAAAATAATGCGCTTGACGAAGATGTCTTTCTGAGCAATGTGAAGAAGTTTAACTTGGTCTAATTGAGAAGAAACATCAATGAAATTAGGGGGCACGACATCTGTTGATACATGAATCTAGGCCAGTTCGAATTCCGTGTCGACAAAAGTGGATATGAGAGGGCGATATTCGCATGTTACGTTCATAGTAAAGCTGGGTTAATTAGTTTTCTAGGATATTAAAAAATGAAAGAGTTGCATACTAGAGGTGTTCAGTGACACTAGTATGAACAAAATATTCCAGCCATGTCGTGCGACAAATCGATCTTTGAGCGCACAATGACGTAAATCGTGTACCATTGGACGCATAAAAATTGAGACTACTACAAAATGAATTTAAATGACACAACCCCTCGACACGTGAGTGCAAGTACAGGTGTGGTGTACTCGGGGTATTTGCACGAGTTCTTCCAGAGTTCTCCGTGGCCTTACTTTCACGAGCATAGTATAGTGAGTGAAAGCCCAGCAGAAAACACTGCAAACACAAGTGCAAATACGTCTGAGTACCTACACTGGAACTCACGTGACATGGAGTTCTGTTATTATTACATATGTATATCTGAAAAGGGCAAATTTCCATAACAATTACATAAATCATCCAGCGCGGTCACCCGATTTCGTGTGTAGCGAACGATCGCGTCCTCATTTGCATATAATTTGCATGCACTATTGCACTGCAGTGAAAATACCACGAGTATGTAGGAGTTAAATGAATCCTACGTATCCACAAACGATTTGTTACGCATTCTTGAGATTCAAATTCATTTAGTTAATACTAGGAAATTGGTTCATACTTACATACATTTAAAAACTTGAAAGTTACACATATGTGCAAAAGACCGAACGGAAAAATGTTATGTTAGTTCATGTTATCTTAATGTGACTGTTGTATAGTAGCCATCCCTTCCAAACATCGTTGTAAATCAAACTCATGAAGTTGAAGTTCAACTAATCCTGAAAGAGCTTCTAAAAACAAAAGGCACAATTTATTTGACTGCAAGATGGCGCTGTTCTCGATTGACAACGTTCAAAGTTGAAATCCAAAGCCTACGAATCAACAGAGGACAACTGAAAACAATGGAAGCGAAAGATACCTCTCGAATTTTACCAAATGACTTTCGCTCAGTCTGCAATCGTAACAGAAATATTAACAAATAAGACGCCAAGACGCGAAGAGTATTTGACGACCATGTTAGTGTTCACCACCTTGTATAAGTACTGCCGTGACAGGGCTGTATCAATGCTATGTACACAACCCTAATAAAACAACATCCATAAGGGGTAGGGGAGTGACATATGCATATTTCTGTCTGGAAAAATTACAATTAGGTTTTATATACAATGAACTGAAACTTCGACAAACCCGAAGACCCGAAGAGATTTGAACTATAACAACACGAATGTACACGACTTGTCCCTCAATTGGTAAACATCGATAGGTACACACATAGCTCATCAGTAAAATATAAAGCTACATCAACAAGCTTGACCGGACTTTGTTATCATATCAAATTATGTGAAATTTGTAGCTCGTGTTCTTAAGATGTGCCAAAAGTGCTTATTCATGTAAATGACCGTTTACCAAAACCTAATAAGGTCTTGCAAATACTATAAGTTATTGAGATGTTTGCAACGTGATGTGACACTTTTAAAATATCGTGTCCATAGACTGACATACAACGCTATAATGT
Source organism: Glandiceps talaboti (assembly GCF_964340395.1). Lineage (NCBI taxonomy): Eukaryota > Metazoa > Hemichordata > Enteropneusta > Spengelidae > Glandiceps > Glandiceps talaboti. The sequence goes on along the minus strand of NC_135561.1, from coordinate 19,880,929 downwards.
TATCTTCCTTGCACCTGGTAACCGGACTATATGGGTACGTATTCAACGAACATGAAGTGATTTTGTCAAAGGGTGTTTTCAAAGTTTGTTACATGTTCCCCCTTTCTTTCGGGTCCCATTCCATTGCTACTCATGCAAGATTTCATGGGAAAGTTACCAATATCGCTTTAATATATGTCTTCCTACGTGTTACCATAGTGATCAGATCAATTTTGCTAATAATCATATCCTTGGTTTGTCTTCACGGAAATTGGACGTGATATCAGTGATAGGATTAGTAGTATCCCTATAGTACTGATAGTCCAGTGTATACCTGTATCTTAATCTATGATTACCACAACACCTGATGTAACCTCTAACATGACATCAGTTGTCTTGTTTCATCGTGGTGATAGGATGTGGTCGTGCAGCAGAAACCGAATTGTTGTTGTTTTTTTACTACTACTGCCAAGTCTCTCAGTTGGCACCTTCGGACAGCCCAAGAGCAAACCGTAAGTCGGACATGTAACTTTAAGAAATCGAGTTGAATTGATGCATTGACAGGATAAGATACATTGATTCGTAAAGTCTCCATTTTCGTAACATGAACACAGCGATGCACTCAATTGATAATGGCAATATTATATGTGTATATATTCCAAACAACACCATACAATGCTGATCATTGAGTGACCCTGTAAACCAAATACCAATGATGTCTCTATGACACGTTGAGCTTTCTGTGCAATCAATTCACATTACGCAGATGATGTAAGTTCTCGATGGTGGTAGTGTAATTGATATCAAAGTAACTCACTACCAAATACATTCACCATATTTCATGGTTGTAATGTGGATGAAGAAGATGACAGTGATGGATGTTTGGTGATGGCACTGTTAACATTGTTATTAATAAGGGTGATAGTTCTGGTTCTGGTTTTGATGGTGGTGGCTGTGGTGATGGTGGTCACAGTGCTGGCATTGTTATTTTCGGCGGTGGTGGTGGTGGCTTCGATGACAGGGATGATTGCTATGGTATTGTTGGTAATCACCATTATGACAATGATCGTATATGTGGTTGTGGTCTAGCTGACTCTTTTTTTATGATTTTTTTACAACAGAAATGATGATAATTTAATCGATGAATTGTATACATTGCATAAAAATTACCAAAATAACAAAATTCACCATGATGGACTCTCCAAGCAACTGTCACTGGGTAAGTTATCCTGCTTTACTTTCCATTCGACCAATGACAGACACTGTACTTGTGGATCTCTCCAACAACAACTTCAACCTAGATTTAACTAAACTGGATGAAACGTTATAGTTACCAAGGTTACTGGCTCGTAAACATCACATTACAATCTGGATAACGTTGATAAAGATGACTTATTATGAAGTAAACAACTCCTGAAGTAATATAAATATCTAAGATCAAAGATTTGTGTATTGTGTATGTTGCTGCTGTACGTTGGTAAATTTACCAAAAAGTGGGTTTATGACACATTCTATTTCTTGTGATACTGGTGATAGCCTGGACTGAACACACATGCTTGCATTATCGCATACCTTTAAATATCTGGGGAAAAAATCAGGGTTTCTTTCGAAATGGTATCTCGTACAGCTATACCAGCTGCAACTGAAACTTTTTTTTGAAATATTGTGTGCGTACGGTAACTTTTAATATCGTATTATTGTGAACGGATATTATCTACGTTGCTTACGTTGACACGTGTGTAAAATCCGTATCAACTTCGTAAGTCTGATGTTTTGCGCACAATCATCAATATTTCTATAGTCTATAGATAGTCTTTCTGACGGTATCACATTTGACAGATACGAGATAAGTAGTTCCGGGTTGACAATCGTCACCCGGTATTCATAATCGACTTATATCCGTGTACTTGACTATTGATAGCATTTGCACGTTTCATAGTACATGTCAAAGTCTGACGTCATTACGTAATACGTCACGGATATAATGATCAGAATGTCGAGATAACTTCAAATTCGATAATTTTGATGTTTTCATACAACGTGATTAAAATCTGATGAGATGAATACGGATTGATTTCTTTATTTATCTCTACTCTATTTCCTTCGTATATTGTCGATTATTTTCGATTTTTATGCTGCGGGAGTAACCTCTTGTTAGAGGGAAAAGCGTTCACTCCCGGAACAACAAAATCTAAAACCAGGGACAGCATACCAAGGAAATAAAGGTACCATAGCAATTGAGCCGTATTCCCTACATCAGATTTTAATCAGGTTGGTTTTTAAAAGCCAGGGTTTCAATCCCAGGTTCTCGCATTAGTATTATCTTAGCAGTGGAGCCACGAGGATTACATAGAATTATTCTTTCACTCTGGGACAACATTTTCTATAGCTTCGTCAAACAACTGTTTTTCCCGCCTAATGTTTAATCCTTTTTCAAATTGGGCCTTTAAGGGGCAACTAATACTAATGCAAAGCGCTCACTGGAAATGTATCTATCCGTTAACTGACTAACAAATATAATAAAATATTGTCTATATAAGTTTATAATGAAATGGTGGTATAACGGATCGGGTGTTGCAGTTTATATTGAGTGGGTAGTTATTCTTTCAATCAACTCATTTGCTTATGAATTAAACTCTACGACATATTTGCAGTGTGATTAGCATATGCCACGCCAGTCGAGTTTCAAATTAGTTGTTGCTATGTTGTTGTTGTTAGCATTTGCCGCATCGAATTAGAAATTTGCTGTTATTATTATTACTAAAGTTATTATCACTATATAATATAATTTAATTATCACTGTTGTTGTTGTTGTTGTTTTTGTTGCTGCTGCTGCTATTGTTGTTGTTGTTGTTGTTGTTGTTGTTGTTGTTGTTGTTGTTGGAATCAATCACTAGTTTTGAATTCACGATGGAAGTTATATTAAACATATTTTATTTACAGAAAAGAAAATGTAAACAGACAAACAACACACAAACAAACAAAAAACAAACAAACAAACAAACAAACAAACAAACAAACAAACAAACAAACAAAAACACAAATAATCACGCACACACACACACACACACACTCGCACAAGAATATACTTTTAAGTTGATTAGAGACATTCAACGATTTCAAGACACCTCATTCAAAACAAATCGTACATTTGTCTTCCTTTTTAAATCCGGGAAGATGACAGCATACTCTTTCCCCGATTTAATTTTCCATTATTTTTCCATTATCAAGCAATCAGTCCATGTTCAAGTCACCCGTGTATGAATGGAGGCTTGTGTCACGATCTCGGTGACAACACATTCCGATGTTACTGTAAGAATGGCTATACTGGTCAAATATGTGAAAATCTCCCAGGTACGTACGTTAATATTTATAGTCAAGAACACAGAGATAAAAAGACTTTGAACACAAAGTAGTTGCAATGACAAACACCTATCGAGAGTCTAATATGAATAAGTCTTACTGAGATTTTTTGTATCCCCTTGCAGTTAGCTGACCTTTTTTCTTATACTTTTCAAGTTTATTTAATTTGGCGAAAGGAGTTGTTATCTCACGAAAGGCTATATATCATAGAATAGAATCTTTATTGCATCCTGTAAGGAAACTACATTTCTTCATTGGATTTTCTGCAATAAGTAGTTGGTGCTAAAACAAACTAGTAAATATATAAACTAGAGTAATAATAGTTAACAACAAAATAGCAAAATAAGGTTTATACGAAAGTGTAAACTTTAGGTTAGATAAATGTAATATATGTATATATGTTACCCAGCAATTAAAAAAGACCCCTGAAACTTTCTGATTTGGAACCGTCCAACAGGCCATGTCTCTGTCCTTCCATGCGCACATTCGATTCTGCTACACAGCTACACATGAAATTAGTAAAAAAGACAGTAATCTATTTTATAGAGAATGGGTGGTGTTATAAACTGTGGTATATATTAATCTTTGAGATTTAATAATGAATTTCAGGACAAATCTCATCGTCACCCAGTGGTCCGTGTTCATCTAAACCATGTCAAAATGGGGGACGTTGTGTCGGCTCCAGCAAGAGCAATTATCGCTGCTTTTGCACTCGAGGATACAGAGGGAGGCACTGTGAACTGTTATCACACGGTAGGCTAAAAACTAAACTCTCGCTTAGAATCACTAAAACACGGTGGTCTCGACTGTCTATTTGTGTTTCAATTACATGTATAACCACGTGGTAGCCTTACTACCAAACCAGAAAGACTATAGAGTTTCAATTTAATAGAGACGATATTTTGTACATCTCACACACAATAATTTATGGTACAAATTATACAACAAAATACATACACTGATTACGTACAGGCACACGAAATGTTACATTTTATCTCACTGTGAATACAAAGAAACAGGTCTGTGTTTGAATCTTCTCTGCTTCATCTGACAGTGATGTTAAGTTGCATTCGTAGTGTGTGAAAATGTATCATTTTATTTGCGTGTGCGCTAACAGTGTCTTAAATGTAATTCGAACAAAAACCTCGTGTGACACCTAAAACCATTGTGCCGCCTAATTGAAACTCTATACTCACTCTGGCTTGGTAGAAATAGTGAACTTTGGACAGAACTCAGTCCGCGGTTGAAAGTATCATCGTATCAACATTCGTACTTAGGCAATATGTCAGATCGTAATATCCAAAAGCCGACAGTAAGAGCAACAATGTTTGGAAAAATTTAATATGTAACTTATATTAATTGTGTTTGACATGAAGTTTAGGAACGCTTACCTTACACAAATGTAAGGTTACAATAGTCTCAACCTACTTTTTTGCCAAGTTGTGACCTCTTTAGTATCACAACTTGGCTTCTTTCTCAAGACTCCATTCAAAGTTCGTACAATTTCAAATGAACTTGTCTGTTTAGTTGTTATCAATTGTTCAATAATTTTATTCAGTTAATCCATGCAGTGACAGACCCTGTCAGAATAATGGAGAATGCTACAACATTGGTAACGGACAGTATCATTGTCAATGTCTGGACGGTTTTACAGGAGCTAATTGTCAACTTGTACACCGTAAGTCTTTACTTATAGCTCTAACCTATAAAGGTGTTCATTTAAAATGTTCTCCCCGAGTCAAATAACAGTAAATGTTTTCATGATAAACTTGAAGTTTAATTTATTGGATTTATGAAACCTTGAACACTATCTGAACACATATAGGTGTTTTGGTAATGCCATTTGTTACAGTCCGCTACTCCTATACATACTCTGTCCTAAATAACTGTCATACTTATGTTACACAATTGGATGTTCCTTGCTTAACCAACAATCTTGTAGGCAAAACTGCACACATTCTCACACACATTGCATTGATCAAGATATCAGCTTCGTGCCATAATATAATTTTGCTTTGTGATAGTTATTGCTTTTAATACCCTGGCCAATAGCTGTTAATGTTTGCCATGGCTGTGAATCTGTGCCCTATGTAAAATATACCACAACTGTACTTGAACTGTCCATCCGTTTTAATTAGCTCAATTAATCTTAATTGCCTATCAACTACTTGTTGATGCGCTAATAAATGGTCTGCACTATTGAACTATGCTGCATGACAAAATAACATATTATCTTAATTTGATTCACTAAAATGTCGTCGTGTACAGCAATATAAATCTAATTCTACAAGGACTTGGTGAATACTTACTTTTGCATTTGTATACTATAATATAGAACAAGACCAAGACAACGAGTATAGTATACAACTACAGAATATTGCTGAAGACACTTTAAAGAAAGTTGTTGCCATAGCAATAGATCAAACAGGTGCATCAAATCTATTTGCCATGACAACATTGATGCCGACAACGATGACAACAACAGCAACAGGACAGTTACCAATATCGTATCAACCAGGTAAGTGTTTCAAAGATCTTCAAAGTCGGGATCAGATTATACATCTTTTCGGAGAACTAGTTTACGCAGTGTGCAATGTTCTCAACTAGGTACATTTATTTCGAATCCAAATTTCAGGAAATCTCTTTGTTCTCAAAATTGCAGTTTTTTCCTGATTTCAATATGGACTTCATAGCCATCACAGCTTACTACTCACAAGCAAAAACTTGGGGTAATTACTTTTAAATATGATATCGTGTGAACTTGACTACATGTTCGATAATGATAAACAACCGAATCGCAAAATTGTTGGTACCAAACACAATATTTCAAGAGACATCGATGGTTCGTTTCCACTGTGAACTTTGAATTGGATTGGGGGGGGGGGGGGTCTTATTAAGGTTATAAATACAATTAATAAATTTTTGAACATTTAGAAAGTTATATGTGTACTTCCTGTCTTTCAATTAATTGAGTATTTATTTATCAATTTAATAGCTGAAGTGATGGACGCCATATGTCACGGATAGATAGAAATGACCAAGTTGACAGATAAATTGAGGTTAAATATTCTTGTACTCTTGACTATATGCTTTGTTAAAAAGCGTTGGAATTATACTTATGATGGTTTGCTTTTAATTCCATGACAATTGGTAAGCTATGTTCGACTGATCCCGATATAAATATAAACCTATTATTCCTCAAGCCTCAAAATATAACATTTCTCCTTTACAGCTAAGCCTACTACAGGGACTTGCTTCACCTTCTCTCAATCTCACTATTCCACGTTTGACGGTAAAACATACAGTTTCACCGGTCGGTGTAGTTATAAGTTGGCTGCTGACTGCATGGCAGGAACCTTCAACATCTACATTATCAACGACCCAAACTGTGACGTCACTCGGTCCTGTAAACGATCTGTTCTCATAGACTTTGGGGTGTCAAGGGAACACATACTTCTCATTAGTACGGAGTCTGGTCCAACGGCTGTCGCTAGGGATGAGGTGTTGAGGATTCCATCATACAAGTACGGCTCGCTGATTGAACGTATTGGTAACTACGTGGTAATTAAGAGCGGTACGGGATTCAAGCTACGCTGGGATGGTGACGAGTACGTAGATATCCAAATTACAAGTACGTCGTTACTTGGCAAGACGTGTGGACTGTGTGGTGTGTACAATCATGACGTAAGCGATGATTGGTTGGATTCAAACGGGATGATTGGCAGTGACTTGCACCACTTCGTCAAGAGTTGGGGAATCAGTGACGATACAGGTAAGCAAATTAACTATATATTACTTTTGACCAAAACATGCAATAACAGAGACAGGTGTGACGGATGTCTATCATCGAATAAGTCAAATACCAAGACTCCAAACGACGATGCGTCTCTTGCATTTTCATATCAGCTAAATACTCCCTCTATCATTTATTAAACAGATATATGCGCTGGAAACATAAGAGAACCGGTGTCTTGTGACAGAACAGGAATTGAAGCTGGTGATTACGAGATGTTGGCAAGGCAACAAATGGCAAATGATACATGTAGTAAATTGTATTATGCACCGTTCGCTTCTTGTCATTCAGTAAGTTATCAAGTTTTCCCTATAATTTGGAAATTAGCTTTCGGGTTTAATTTTAAGAATACTGGTGACGAAAAAAGATGAGAAGTTAAATTTCTCAACTGTCTATGTTTAAATGTAGGTATTGGAATGACAATACTGTGGAGTGTTATAAAATTTATCTAAAGAATATGTGTGCTCGCGCGTGCAGGTGGGTAGGTGGGTGGGTGGGTATGTGGGTATGTATGTGGGTATGTATGTGGGTATGTATGTATGTATGTATGTATGTATGTATGTATGTATGTATGTGTACATTTGTTAGTACATTAGTGTGTGTGAAAAAACATTCACATCTCAAGATTCATATGAAATATCTAGAAGGTAAATCATACTTTACATATTCAATGTCAATTCTTTGTATTAAAATCTTTCCTGACCTGGTAACACATATTAAGCTTATAAACTGTAAAACATATTTGTTGAGATTAAAAAATGATACTGTATTTCTCAGCATGTTGATGTTCACTTTGCTGTCGAAGCCTGTAGAGCCGATATGTGTACCTGTGAATCTAAACGAGATGATTGTCCATGTAATGTATTTGAAGCATATGTAAGGGCCTGTTCAATGAGCGGTATTGTTATCAAAGACTGGAGGGAACCCGGGTTCTGTCGTAAGTAATCTGTGTTCGTTCATCTCACAAAAGTTTCCTCATCCTCTACAGGATAAATGTAATATTATAATTAGAGACCTAATTAGATTATTCAACTTACTGAGACTATGCGATGCAAATAAGGGGCATAGACAAAACTTTAAATGATGAATATTTTGCAACTGAATGAAGAATATTGGGAATTATACAATTATGCCTCCTTGAATTCCTAGAATTGGAGGAATAGTAATGGCGATTTTGGAACGTATTGAATCATATATCGAGCATCACAGAACCAGTGACGTAAACACGAGTTGTGGTTACGTAGAACGACCAGAATCCATATTTTCTATTCAAAGACAATAATTTGTTTTTTCATAGAATAAAAACCACTGTTTTATGTATATAGATGTGAATTGTACTAACGGAATGGTGTATGATGATTGTGGAAGTGCCTGTCCTAAGACGTGCAGTAGAAAAGAGTACATCTGTGAACTTGGTCATTGCGTTGATGGATGTCATTGTCCTGAGGGTACCTACTTACAAAATGGCGAATGTATAATGGAATCCGAATGCAAATGTCAATATCATGGTATCGAATATGAACCCATGACCTGGATTTCACAGGACTGCAATGAATGGTAAGATTTGTTTTTTTTATAGATGGTGATATTGAGGGGTCACGTGATCCCGGAAAAGTGGCCATCTTTGCTTAGGGAACAATGTTGTGTGTTTAAGACACAGTCTTCTGATAACCAGCAATTGTTTAGGAAACATTCTCGGGGGTGCTGTTCTTTTCCTGAAAAGGCCCCAATACTGAAAGAAATACTGATAAACCGTTGTATACTGTAGTACTGAAGAACGTAAGTAAGAACACCACTCGATTCGTTATAATTTAAGTTAGTTATTCAAATAAGATTAAAAGAAAAACACTTCATTCTTTCTTAGATATGTAATATATATGTCTAACTTTAAAGTTGAACTGGTGAATGTTGTTATATATTATAGTCAATGTTTGAATGGTCGATGGGGAAATTGTACACATCACCAATGTGAAGGTAAGTCACTACCATTTTAAATCTAAATATTATACATGATTGCAGTCACTAGCTAGAGAAACCTACAGTTTACAGTAACTGTAAATAATGTACAGGTGTAAAACAGAGGTACCATTAACTGATGAAATGCATTTGACTTTGAGTTGATGGCTGTAATTGTTAAAGTGCATTATGATACATCAAGTTGAACGTAACCGTGCATGAATGTATGGGGCAGGCACAGATAGTGATTACTTGTGTTTACTCATTTTATTTAAGATTCACTTCCTATAATAATATTTTTTGATTATTTAAACATTTCTTTTAAACATTCCTCGAGTTTAATACAAACATGAACTTGGTAACTGCTCTCCTTCAGAACTTCACTCCCATACCCATCTAATACAAAAAAGTGATGGCTATTAGAAGTACATTGTGTTAATCATAGAAATTAGTGTTCTTATATTCAAATTTGATTATAGCGACTTGTTATCAATATAGGATAGTGACTGGCCTCACATCATGCATTCTACACCTCTACCTTGGTAGTTAAAGTGGCCATATGGATGAGGATTGGGGTATTCATTTTGGATTCATAATTTATGTAGCAATTTTATCGCGATTTCCTACGTAAATAATCAACGTGACCAAGTCCTTGTTTGCAACTCAATATATTGCAAAAGATTAATAAATGTGTGAAATGTTTGTTATTGTATGTACAGTAACCTTTTACACATTTTTTAGCTTTGTGCAGTGTATTGAGTTACAAACACAAACTTTGTTAGTATTGTTTCTCGTTGATTTTCCTCTGAATCTTCATGACTGTATCTCAAAGACAGACAACACTATTCTATTTAACTATCTACAGCTACATGTTCAGTAGTCGGCCATCTCCACTACACTACATTTGATGGAACGAGTTACGACTTTAATGGGGAATGTAATTACGTGTTGGTTGAGAACTGCATTGCTGATGAAACTAACTATCGCATAAACATAGAAAATTCCGACTGTAGTAGAAATGACGGAACCTGCACTCGATCTGTCCACTTGTTTTGGGGAATCCATCACGTCAAATTGAAGCAAAACCACGAGGTTTTAGTGAACGGCAAGGATGTGCTTCACCTGTATTCCCCCTACAACCACAATGGTATCTTTATTGAAAAAGTGACTTCCCTGTTTACCAAGGTATTTGTTTGTTTATGTTTCGTTCACCAACATTTGATAATTTACATATCTTAACTGTAATAATTAACAAAGACAAGTGCAGTGAGCCTTGCAAATGTTGAACATACTAGATCTAACAATCTTCGACACCGAAGCATGTTTGGTGTGATAGATTTACAAGATATTACTAGATGAGAGATTTTGACTTTTACAACGCAATCACTCGACTTCCTGAAAGAAATCGCAGAGTATACGACACAACATGTATGGAGTACACATATAATCTGTCAATGTAAAAACATGTTAAAGACGGATGATATTAAACTATATCTCTGTTGTTGAACATACTCATGGCATTTGCCAGATGTTGTGTTAAACTTCGAAGCATGTTCTATATTTTTTCAAACGGCTAGTATATAAGTAATTTCTATTCTCTATTACCACAGGCAACTCTACCAAATGGAATACATATATTATGGGATGGTGAGACTAGGGTGTACGTCACTGTCAGTCCTGATCACGTGGACAAGACATGCGGTCTGTGTGGGACATTTAATAACAATCAACTTGATGACTTCTATACACTAGCAGGTATGTTTATGTATTTAGATCTAAAGCTGTTTAACAAATTCATTTCTTGATGTTTTTCAAAAATGAGTGTATGCCATCAATTCTAAATATAATAAAAACAAAATAAAAAATGTTACAGCATATTGGTATTGTCTCAAAAGTCGGGTAAATTAATGAAGTACAGAACAGTTGCTAAGAAGCGAGCTGTTTCTTATGCCAGGCCTTGTCCAAACTGATACGCATTTTTTTTCCAGTTTTTGGCAAGAATAAACTATTGGCGATGGAAGAAACCAATAACACAGAGACCATATGGAAAACAACGAAAAATGTTACTACCTGAACTAGACACTCACACATGAAAACAAATAAATAAAAACAAATCTACCTACCCCACCTATTCTAAAATTGAGCGTAATCGGAACCACACAATATAGGCCTAATAGAATTTGTTTTCTTACACCGTACTTTATAGGTGACATTGAAAACAGTCCTGATGCCTTTGGTAACAAGTGGAAGGCTGATTCTAACTGTATGGACATCAGTACAGATACAACATTTAGACTTCATCCATGTGATCTGTATTCACAAAAAGCTGGTATGGCTGAACAAGAATGTAAACGATTGAAAATCGACCCCTTTTTCAAAGGTATGTTGCGATGAAAAAGAACGACAATGCCTTTCCACATAATTAATACAATGTAAGCTAGAAATGTTTCAAATATTGTAGAAAGGAGACCAAACGAACATTTGGGATATTTGGTAATGGACATTTACAAACGCTGAATCAGTAAGTTTACATATCATCAAATATTGGCCCAGATTACTCACAATTTTAAGATGCTAACTAGTACATAGTATAGTATATTGTGCGAAGTATAGTGTGCACTAGCTTTACATTTGGAAGCTGCATTATACAGCTCCATTGGTCCTATGTTGCTGCTCCTAGAAGACATAGCACGAAAAGAGTGTAATGCATTCACCAAACTATACGATCTTTGTCTATTTTACTTCAAGTGTGCCACGAGAGAGTTAACCCGGATCAGTATTACGAAGACTGTTTATATGATTACTGTAAATGTCGTCATGGTAACTGCCATTGTTCTGTCATGGCTGACTATGCCCACAAATGTGCCGATAGAGGGATTGTGATCGAATGGAGAGAGTATACCAAAGGATGTGGTAGGTAGACATTGATATAAATCACAATTGGTGTTCAATACGCATGTCCGGGTGACGTCATTTCTGTTTGTTGGCAATACATGCTCCTGTGATTCTGACCAGTTTCGAACAAGCATGATTATATAACATATTACATGTAATTTGCATACGTTACCAAATTATATGATATTATATTATTATATGATACCATATTATTTCATTGTATGATAATACTACATCTAAAAGTATATAACGAACGATGCATACTAATGAATGCGTAGTCGTCAGTCTCCGTAAAAAGACATCAAATAAAATTCAAATCTTTGTATTTCAGGACTTCAGTGTACAAGTGGTTTGGTCTACAAACAATGTGCTAGTTCATGTGCCACATCCTGCTCAGCAGTGTCACATGGTCCTGACCTTTGCAGAGAAGACTGTGTAGAGGGTTGTACGTGTCCTGCCGGGGAGGTCATGGATCAACATGGTTACTGTGTCGCTTTACAGAATTGTCCTTGTCGACATAAGAACCAACAGTTCTTACCTGGACAGACCATCAACGTTGGCTGTGGACAATGGTGAATTAATAACATATTTAGATGTTTAACATACCGCGATACAGATTGGGCTTAGTACGATCAGTCATGACAGTTAGGTAGATTACCATTCATATAGAGTGGTAAAAACGTAGTATACTAAATATACCCCTTTTATAGATATGTTTTCAGTCAGTTCCCAATGTATCAGAATATTCTTGCAGCAAATTATTACAGTCACATAGTCATAGATAATGAGGCGACACCATCTTTCTGATCCTTCCTCAGTCATATCCTCTTTACATGTTCGTGGACTTGAAAAGTTTATTGCAGGGTACACTCCCATATACAAAAACACAGACAAAATACAACAATCCAGACATTAAAAACTACGTTAAAAATGGATATAAATAATCGACTCTTTAAAAATACTTTAAATTCCTATACATTAAATTCCTCTACATTAAAATCGTGTTTGAGCGTAAAAAAGAGTCGTCGGAGAATACCGCAGAAATTAATACGAAGAAATATTCTTTACTCTATCAAAAAGACTAAGCAACAATTTACGTCTGAGAGCTTCAAATGTTGGAATGGTATGTGAAACAAACATAGAGCTAGCACTGCAGTCACGTGTATAGCCCATAAGGATGCCTAAAACATTGTTATAGGTGACTCTAAGGTTATTTTTTATTCAAATACATTAACATAACTATGCCTCACATGTGTGCTTACCTAATCATTCCTTACTACTCCAAGAATCCGAAATTTTAGCCAGGTAATGATATATCATAGTTGTTATTAATGAGAATATATTGTAACTGTAAATTCTGATTTCTTTAATTTTAGTGACTGTGCGAGAGGCAAATGGTCATGCGACGACACAACCTGTATTGAACAAACCTGTGGAAACAACCAGATATACACCAGTTGTAGTACCACGTGTCCGAGAACATGTTTGAATAACCATAACTACGTGAAATGTGATGATGATACTTGTGATCCGGGATGTCAGTGTGTAGATGGTTATGTGTGGGATGGTGACGAGTGTGTCTTGCCGACAGAGTGCCCTTGTCTACACGGAGGTCAAGAATACCAGGTTGGTGAACGTATGCAGATGGATTGTAATACATGGTGAGTATTGAATATGCGAGTTTTATCATCTATTTCTCTTTTTGTTAAAGTTAATGAGATGCAATGCTATTTATATTCCTGAAAGGGGAAACTGGTTAAAAGATAAACAATATCAATATAGCCTTTTAGCATTTCATATCTAACCTAAATTTTCATTACATTTGCTATAATAATCATTGGAAAGTATTGACACATTTGGTTAGTAGTACTTAAAATATGTGTCACCGACATTGACATTGACAGCAAATGAGACTAAACAGTTTAAAACGTTTCTTAATAACTTGAGTACATTATACTATAATATTTAAATATGAAATTGTTGGCGACACTGCTAACTTCGATACTAGACTGATCGGCTTAGTGATCATGTGACACAAATACAGATTTGTATAAACTTTGTCTTAAATAAATACGTCTCACTAAACGAAACGAGATATATCAGCTAACGTTTTGATAAGTAGATATATGTATGTAGTATACGCAACATTTTGAACGTTTCCAGCTAAGTTGTAAAGCTATATCTCTCCTCCTTTATAAAGCATTTGCCATGGTGACAACGAATGGATATGCGAGACCAATGAATGTCCAGGTATGTGATGTTAGTAGTGCCATACAGAATTCCTTTGCAATGCAGAATACCAGACATTTATTTCCTTGAGTATATTTTCTCTAACTTGACTTTCTGTCAAAATAAAAACCCAAAATGACACTACTGTTTACCAAACCTTTCCCATATCATCACTTAAACTTTTTGTGTATCATTTGCTTGTATATAAATTAGTATAATAAGAAATCAAAGGTGACAAAGCATTTTGCCTTAGTGAAACAGTGATCAAAGCAATGTCCACGTTTTTATGAAGTTACGATATTATGAACGTGTATTACACAGTATGTACATCTATTGGTCAGCCCTTATGATTTACTCAAAATAAAGTTGAACGGAAAAATGTGTAGCTGTAAAAATATCATTGAACCCTGAAAATGCAATTTTGTGTCTTTCTATTTGATGACAAGTAATTACATTTTCTGTAAAACTTAGAAAGAAATTTATTTTCGTACATGTTTACTTACAGGAACTTGTACAGTTTATGGTGATCCCCATTATACAACTTTTGATGGTAAACATTATGATTTCCAAGGCTCTTGTTCGTACACGGCTCTCCGCTCCACCACTGCAAATCAACACAAATTCAGTATCGTCACCGAGAATGTACAGTGTGGTACCAGTGGTGTCACCTGTTCAAAGGTCATCACCATGACAATAGGTAAGTGAAAATAGCTACCACTTTAAGCAAATGCGATACATGTTACACCCAATTACTTTTTATCTGTGCCATGTCTGAGCACACCTTAATAGTCATAGGATATGTGATGTGGTAGTTGACCTGATCATGAAAACAATACAGTACCGAATAAACAGCTATAAGTGAAATATAAGGACACATACTTTGATCATTTTCATTTAAATTGAATGGGTGTTTTTGCTCAACAAACACTTTTAAAGCAATTGTGATCATTGTGAAATGGTTCGACTTCAGAAATGAATAATCCATTCAGTATAAAAAAGACATTTTTTTTTGGAAATAAAAATTATTTTTCTCCTGATATTATTTAATATTTCGAAGGCGAAGGCGATAGTCAACATAGACTGACCCTAACTCGAGATCAAACTGCCGAGATAACGTACGGTACGGGACCAGGGTTCACGGTTTCTCAAGTTGGGTTGTTCATCTTCGTCCATACTTCAATTGGAGTGACATTGCAGTGGGATAATGGAACCCGGGTGTACATACGAATAGAGTCAATACACAAGGGAGAGGTAGGTATAGCATGAATGAATATATGCTTTAGAGTATTACCTTTGATAAAATTTTGCATATTTATTGAGATTATAGAATATAATTTCACTTATATCAAACCAAACCATGAACCATTGTAAACGTAAAGACAACTTAACACAATTATACCAGCGCCAGTAATATGAAAGGAAAATCGGGGAAAGTAACGGCAATTTTGAAGGTTTTTGACTCATATTTCAAACAGGGCAGAACCAGTGACGTAGACACGCGTGTTGTCATGACACAGACGCAAGTTGTCGTGACGTAGATTATACCAGAGTATATATTCCATATTTTCTGTTCAACTTGGCACATGCATGGTATAATGAAGAATGTTTCACTATCGTTCTCAAAGGTTGAAGGTCTTTGTGGTAACTATAACGGCAATCAGAATGATGATTTTCTTCCACCATCTGGAGGGTTTGCTTTAGAAGATCCAAGTGAGTTTGGTAACAGTTGGAAAGTGTACGACTACTGCCCAGAAGCACCAATTATCAATGACACATGTACCCTTCACTCAGACAGGAGGACATGGTCCCGAAAACAATGTAGTGTTTTGAAATCCGATCTGTTTAAACCATGCCATAGTGAAGTGCCTTACGAACCGTGGCTAGCAAGGTGTGAATTTGATGCCTGTGGTTGTGATATGGGTGGTGATTGTGAGTGTCTTTGTACAGCCATTGCTGCCTACCAACAAGAATGTAACAAACATGGCGTTTATATTAGATGGAGAACACAGGAATTGTGTCGTAAGTAATCATACAGAGATTGATATTAGCTTGTTTTCAATTTTGAATGTCTTGCGTTTATTGTAACACGTTTTGATTTACTTATTGTTTATATGCAAAGTGTTAAAAGTATTTTACACTATAAGTGTACACTAAATTGATAAAAATTAGCAAAGTACAATTTGTTGGTGTTCTTATGCTTATACACTAAATAGTATTTTGCAAAAAAAGATATCAATAGCGGGACACAGAAAATAGAAGTGAATCTACACTCATATACAATTATAATCTGTATGTCGGCCGTTGGCTGAGTTACTGAGTTACCTGAATTTGCGCAATGCTTGGCGCATTTGATTTGCGAATTTCCTTTATGTTTGACCTAACAAAGCTACTGCTTGTGTGAATTGTGTGAATTGAAGCCTATACACGCTGGATGTTATTTTCTCTCTAATCACGTTTTTTCATTTGTTGTTAAATGGACACGAGTATACACAACAACGAATTTTGTAGTCCATTTAACAACAAATGAAAAACGCGATTAGAGAGAAAATAACATCCAGCGTGTATAACAGAAGTGCTAACAAAACGAATTTTCCAGTCTACACAACTGAAAGCTAGAGGTTGGTTTGTTGATTAAAGGAAACAGAAATACTGTTAGTTATCCGTGCTAAACGAATGGAATCAAATTCATCAATTGTCTGCTTGAATTTGAAGTGTTCATCTATTTTACTTTCCAACAGCTATTCAGTGTGAGGGTTGTCTTGTCTATACTCCGTGCCTGTCTGTCTGCAACGCGACATGTGAACACCAGGATCGTCGGGGCCCAGATGGTGAATGTCTCGATGTTTGCGTTGAAGGCTGTCAGTGTCCAGATGATCAAATCTTAGAGGGTGGTCAATGTGTATCAGAATGTACATCAATAACAACTACCTTACCACCAAGTACCACTGCAACAAGTCAGCCAATAAACACGACTACTTCAGAAGAACCAGTAACCACAGTCCTGCCAACCACTTCAGAAGAACCAGTAGCCACAGTCCTGCCAACCACTTCAGAAGAACCAGTAACCACAGTCCTGCCAACCACTTCAGAAGAACCAGTAACCACAGTCCTGCCAACCACTTCAGAGGAACCAGTAACCACAGTCCTGCCAACCACTTCAGAGGAACCAGTAACCACAGTCCTGCCCACCACGACCACTGCGTCAACACCTGAATTATCAACTAGTGAGAGACCAAAGACTACCACGACTGGTTATGAACCTATCGTCACTACTCGAGTAGCACCAGACACAACTACAGGAAGTCAGACATCGGAATCACCAAGCACTATTACCACGATGTGGCCAACAACCAGTACCACACCAACAACACAAATCACTACTGAAGGAACTACAGTTTCCCCAACAACTCCCCAGGGTAAGTGTACAGTAGTTTACCGACGATATGTTTAATTAGTCTACCAGTTTTGTTCACTATTTTCTCGAAGTAAATGAGATGGTTTATTTAGAGAAACATTTAATTATCATAGTGTTCGCGAGACACAACAGTTACTGCAGATAAAAAGTCACCCCTTCCAAAATATGAAAGTTTGATGAAGAGTGATAATTTTGTCGTCAACAGTGTGTAGC
Organism: Glandiceps talaboti; assembly: GCF_964340395.1. NCBI lineage: Eukaryota > Metazoa > Hemichordata > Enteropneusta > Spengelidae > Glandiceps > Glandiceps talaboti. Next base: position 19,863,086 of record NC_135561.1, on the reverse strand, counting down.
TGCCCTCCAGAGCCTGAATGTCCAGCTGGTACAGCTCCTGTTACCCTTGGTTACAACGATTGTGGTTGTTTTCTAGACCAATGCTCGGCACGTGAGTATACAAGTCGTAATGTTTTCCTTCGAAATGTCCAACATTAATTTGAAACTTGGAAAAGTTATTCTAAGGACAGGGAATAAAAAGATCTTGTTTTCTATCGTCAACAGCTATTTTGTTAATGATGTTGAGATTGGCATAGAATTCAGTCTTGTTTTTATTTAAGCCACTTTCTCAATTAATTATCTCTGATATAGCTTTACCTACGTTGCCGCCAACAACAACTTCCGAAACAACTACACCAGTCATAACAACAACTTCTGAAACAACTACACCAGTCATAACAACAACTTCTGAAACAACTACACCAGTCATAACAACAACTTCCGAAACAACTACATCAGTCACTACTACAGCTGCACCAGGCACGTCGGAGGCACCAGCCCGTACTACAACACCGCCATCACATCCCGGAGGTACTGTGGATACTCTGAAATGATTTACTTAAGTGTATATTCAAATGATTTAATAATGTATGTGTGGTTTGTTTTAGCAACGTTACGGCACAATGTGTTGATAGCCTAGCTACTTGTTGTCAATTGATGTTATGATTTTATGAAGAATTGACAAGTACTTCTTTGTCGTGGCATTGCAAACATGTATGACTGTTCAGCGAAGGGCTAAAGTATTAATTAATGACTTTCCTCTATTCAGGGTAAAACATTCATATTCATAATGGTATATGTTTTGATATTTAATGTTTTATTAGTAAATTACAAATTGAAATGATTAATTCAGTACTTAAAAAATTAGACTATGAATATTTAATTGTCTGTGTGGACTTGTTTTACAACCTTACCGATTGTTGTCTGTCTTCAAATGTTAATTTCTTGACTATAACGGCGAAGTGGTTATTGACTTCATTCAGGTCTAGTCTCGGTTACCAGACTTCACTGCGGGCTCTGACTTGCCTCCCCAATCTCAGCACGAAGTGGAGTCTGGGTAACTTCATTCGTGTGGGCAGAGTCCGATTCTTGGTTAACGCTTGGCACTTATTGAATCAATGTTACTGACAACGAAAGTAAAATTATTCTTTATGTAGGAACATCTGAGACCACAACGGCAACCCCAGTAACTCTTCCAGAGGAAACGGATGTAACTCCACCTCCAGGTAAGTGTCATATATGTCATGTAAGTGTCCCAGTGCGCTATATTTAGTCAACATAAAAAAGTAGTGACTGTGGCTTCTACGATGTACATGAAGACAACAACGAAATTTAACTTAACTGTCATTTCTGATTGTTATTATTATAACCTTATGGCAATCCAATACCATGAAACTGAAAATTTAAATACGTTATTAATTCAATTACGTAATCGCTTAAGGAAAAGAATGACGTCATTAAAATATGCATGAATATGTAAACCTGCCATCTTGAATGATGCATTGTGGGAAGCCATTAATGATATAGTCGTTCTTCCATAGACCTTTGTGGATATGAGCTCTGTTCGACCCCTCCCCCCCCCCCCCCACTAACGTATTACCACAAATAGTCCATTGTATCTCAGTATGGCTAGTTTGTATTAAAATGTTAGCCAATGGCGATGGTTTAAAGCTTCGAGTTCACAATTTATGATTATTTATGTACTTGACATGACACGGGTAATTTGATTGGTTAACAGCAGGCTATGATATATTTTGCAACTGCTCGTCTTTTCCGGGTAGATATATTCCCGGAAGGTGAAATTTCCTCATAATCTGCAAGTAATGACCATACTCTCGTTCGGTTAATATTTTTTGCGGCATAAATGCAAATTTCACTTTCTGGGTATATAATGTTTTAGTATTCCAGCAAAGACCCTCGCAAACCTTACCAAATCCCAAAAGTATATTGACCAGAAAATGTTATAGTCGGCATATTGATCTATGATTTCCTTACACCCAGCATGCACCTGTGCACCACCAAAACAATGTCCAACTGGTTACAAACGAAAGACTATTGATTTTGACGACTGTGGATGTCCTATTTACGAATGCCAAGAAGAAAGTAAGGCTTTTGATGTTTTTTATCCTGTCGTCTTTTTATACTGAAATATAAATTAAGTGTGGTTTTGTAGGAAGACTGTGAAGTTTATTTTTGGTATAATAGCTACTATGAGACTGTAACATGGGATAATGTATCAATGTTTGTGGAAGAATTTCAAGAATTATTTTTTAAAAGGTTTTTTTTCGTGTTTCATGACAATAGTAGTATAACACATACATATACTAATCAGTCACATTTCTATAGAACATGTAATACTAAATTTAGCTCACCTTGGAATCTTATTACTTGCCTCAATACGTGCAATCTTCCCATTGTTGCAGATATGAACATCCGGGGTACATGTCGTGTAATTGAGGCTTATAAAGTTATATTGCCAATTGGCAATATTTCAGTTGTTATGGCGATATTACATACGTAAATCGTCACATCGGGTGGAATAACCGCCTGATCGGCATGTATACACCCCAATTATTACTACAGTCATACATACTATTGCGGTGAAAGGCCAGTTTAATTTTGTATGAGTATACACCGTCGTCGCAAGAATTCAAGAAATGGGCCAATACATTTAATTGAGCGGCACTTTATCAACAAGGGGATGTTGGTCTTCGATACACAAGCATTATTGTCGGAGTAACAGTTTACCACATTACTGGTACCTGTCAGAAATGCCTACCCTTTCCTTTGATAAATTATTCCTAGATTTCTATTGCATGGTTTCTGCATCTTTATACTTTCTTTAACAACAGTAATAACTACAACTGGGACCAGCAGTACAGCGCCAACAACCAACGTACAAACTACAACATCAACACCGACAATGGCGCCAACAACGGTCGAAACTACAATGACGCCAACTGTTCCCATGGAAACAACTACCTCTACCTCTACCTCTACCACTGTGACAGTTTCATCCACCGAAGTACCAGAAGTATCAACATTGCCTGGTACAACGACAGTAGTGTCAACTATGAACCCTACTTCCACTCGTAAGATTTTCTCATTATTCTCTGTGCATCTGATCTCAGTGTAAATCCTTTCAAGCTTTTTACAATTGTAGTCTGTTTACTTGCAAGAAATGTCAACACAGTGATGACAAATAGATAGTGCGTTATCTGCCAAGCATCATTTTCTGAAACGCCAGAACACAGAATACAGTAACTTGTCAAGTAGGAGTCTGCAAATTACATTCATTAACCAATACTCCCAATTCAGGAAGTGGACATGCGCATTTGTATTTTAATATGCGGCCTTAATCGTTTAAAAAGAAGAACCCACATTTTTTTTATTGGTGGCGGGCTTTTCTTATTTATTTGTTTGTTTGTTTGTTTTGGTTTTGGTTTGGATTTGTTTGGCGGGGAGAGAGGCTAAGAGTCATTCGAAAATGAAGTGTCATCATGATTGCCTCACATTACCTACACGCAAGCTTTGGGCATCCTAATCTGAAAATAAAACTTTTTAAACTTAAACAAAGTTCTCCTAATTAAATGGTATGAAATATGTCGACATATATAAAGGATCAGGAAATATGACATGTGAATGTTATTTTTCCATTTACAGCGTGCCCACCAGATGTGACTTGTCCACTAACTTCTTGTCCATCAGGAATGACTTTGCAGCCTGTAGAGAATTCCCCCTGTTGTCCCCAGGTGTACCTATGCGTACCAGGTGAGTTTTGGCCACAATATAGTACTAGTATTAACAATCTGGAATGTCTTTTCATCCAATAGAAGGTTGTAGTTGATGTTACCAGGTGTTCCTATGTGCACCAGGTGCGTTTTTCACCTGTGAATTGTCCACCACGAATGTATTTACAGTCTGGCAATAGAAGGTTCTCCTTGCTTCACAAATTGTTCCTGTGTGTACCAGACGAGTTGTAATTGCGCATTACCCTCAGGAATGTCTTTACGGCAGAATCTCTTACTGTTCAAAGTATTCATGTGTGTACCAGTGAGTTTTTCACTGCATATTGTCCATCAGGAATGACTTGAAAGCAAATGAAAGGCACTACTGGCTGTCCCCAGATATTCCTATGTGTACCAGGTAAATTGTAAACTTGTCCTTTCGGGGAATCAACTGTTCTATACAGTCAATTTCCTGTTTGTGTCACTCTGAATAACAGTTCAACAGTTAGTAGCGAACATTGTCACTATGCTTACAAGAGGTGCCTGACCAGTACAGTCATAGAAAATCAGATTTCAGTGGTACATAAATAAATACGGTATGGTTGACTTGGCGTATGTCTCTAGTTGCAATAGCTTTAAAGATGTAAATGGTTAACCTACTTTATCAGTCTGAGACTTAATGTAGTACTCTTGCTATCAATGCTGAACATGGTTATTGGTTTCTGTGTGCGGTGGTGGTATCAAGCAGAGCGAGTGAACAGTAACCGGCAACTTGTTTTCGGAGAGTGATTCATTGTATATTCGTTGCCCTAAATATATTTCGTAGCCCTTCCACGAGTAAACTGTTACAAAGATACATGTAAAATCAACTGGGAATTAAGAACTTAATATAGTTACAGCTCATGAATATCTTCGTTTTCAGATTGCCCTGCGACATGTCCACTACCGGAAATGACGTGTCCACCTGGTCATACCATGAAGAGTAACTACACAGGAATGAATTCATGTAATTGTGACGATATGTTCTGGTGTGAACCAAGTAAGTATGTCTGTCTGTCTGTCTGTCTGTCTGATATGTATGTCATTCTGAATAGAAAAGTGGGAGGAGGAAGGTGTTGATAGTTACTGTGAAATAAACTTCCTCTGTTCGTCCTTGTGAAAATGTTACAGATGTAGCAACATTCGGAGGACCAACATATGACTTTTGTAGATATATATTAATTTTCTGCAAACTATTTTGACAATCATAGGTATGTTTTAACTCTACAATTTATTCTGGATTTCAATTTACTACCTTTTAAGGTTGTATACCCAGCGACTGTCCTGCTCCACCACAGTGTGATGATGATGAAGGTCTAACGTGGGACAGTAATGACGGATGCTGTGATATATTCACATGTGATAAAGGTAAGATATATTGCATATCAAAAATATTGGCAGCAGTAATCTCAATTCGTTTACACAAATCAACCATTTTCCTGACAGCGCATGTGCAAGATGTCAACTTCCCAGTAATGTATTTAGTCTGGAATTTCCCAATGTAAAGTTTAATGTGACGTCATGGAGTTCAGCCTATGCTTCCTTGGACCAGATAGATATTTAGGCAAAACTAATATGACGACAACATATTCGTATTTGCATAATTTATTTATTTTTAATTTTTATTTCTTTACTATTTTTATGTCGATTTTCAAAGGTTAGTAGTTCGTCATTTCCAGCTTAGGAGCTATATAGTTCTGGTCCACAAAACCCAATGTCGTTAGTGCATTATTTCGTAACTTGGTAATTCAACCCGACCGGCTTTTGCAACCTTAGAACTTCTCGGTTCACTCAATATATAACTATAGATATCATATCGACTTTTTACGCTGGAGCAGTTAGTCATTCTTTTTTTTATTAACTTATTCATTTTCTTCAAATTTGCAGTCGTTCCGAACGATGTATGTGAACCGGAATATTTTAACATGACCTTACACACTGAGGAATGCCATACAATTGGTGACGTCAGGTTGCGTCGATGTTCAGGCCGATGTCATACTAACACATTCTACTCGCCAGAGGGCGATATAATGAACGACTGTGACTGTTGCACTGCTTCGAAAATTGAGACAAGGACCGTCGACATCATGTGTACAGACACCGGTATTTCAACTGTCCAGTATGACTATATACTGGAATGTCAGTGTGTTGGTTGCTCAGCACCCTTAGATTCAACTCCAACATATCAACCCCTAAGACCTACTACAACAGATACGCAACCTAATACAGATGGGTTTTCGGTAACAGAAAATACTTCTACGAATTCCTAACTTTTGATGTCAGAAATCAAAATAAAATTTGGTAAAAATAAAACATAGATAAACAGACATTAAGATTGTGTTCATTTCTTCTAATCAATAAAAATCAATACTTGATTGTCTTCCGATGTAAAACGACCAATCTTACAAATAAAAACATTTTTCTTAATCTCAAAATCATTTATGTATCTAGACATAGCAAGTATTTGATTTACATTAATTTTGTAATGAGTAATGTTGGTTATTAGTTATGTTAGTCTTCAGATGTTTTGTTGTGAATAAAAAGTGGTCATGTTACCCAAGTCATTGTTATCTCTGATTGTGGCCAAATGCATGATATATA
>NC_135561.1:19839239-19851739 GCF_964340395.1 Glandiceps talaboti | reverse complement strand
AGCTATAAGCATAGCTGTAACATACGTATTCCCATAGCCATGTACCAGCTATGTTAGCATAGCTGTAATATAGGTATTTTCACACAGCCATGTACCAGCTATGTTAGCATAGCTGTAACATAGGTATTTCCCACAGCCATGTACCAGCTATGTGAGCAATGCTAGTCAGATATGAACAAAAGGGTTGCTACAGGGTATTATTCCACCACAGATGTTACATGTATGTACACAACTGTGTGTTGGGTATGCAGTACACAGCTATGGTACTGGGATGTGCAAAACAGTTATGGCACAGCCGGGACGGTATTCCACATCCATGCAACAGGCATATTTTACACAACCATGTAAAAGGGCTGTGGAAAAATATACCCTGTAACGGGGCTGTGAGGCACACTGCTGGTACATAGCTGTGCTCTTCTTCCTAGCACTACGATGAGGCCACATCCTCTCGCACTAGTTTGTACACATCCTAGTGCTAGGATGTACAAGGTTCCCAGTAAGCTTACAGCCTCTCTCATCGCAAGTGACAGGGCACATCCTGTTAATGACCTTTTAGTTGCTTCCTTCTGATGGCCACTATCGCTCTTTGAAAGTCAAGAATGCAGATTTTAGCGAGTTTTTTTTCCTACGTGTAGTTCATTTACTTTGTAAAATGTATTGAATATTGTAATAGTTTTTAACTATTTAATTTTTGACATATCGAAATCTTACGAATGTTATTTCGTATTAGCCCTGTCTTGCAATGGAACATGTTTGCTGTTTTCAAGCAACGTCACTGTACTTTCCTAGTGTATTTTATGCATAAATATTATATTATATCAACATCATTCCCTCAAAAGAAACAAAGTTGCCATAACCACCGGGGTCATAGGTCAAATGTGTCTTGTACTATGGGGTGAAACAGTGCGCTACATTACACTGTATTAATGAAGTGATAATAATGTTTGTTTCCGATAACATGACTTTAGAAAATAGGGTAGGTAGGTCAGAATTTTATTTCATTTTACATTTTATGTGAATTACTTCGACCCAAAGACAACATACTTGTTGGTCACAATACTTCTATGATAGTTTCATGACGTGTAAAAGAAGTAAATGAAGACAATTAAAAATGAAGTATACGAACACAATATGTAGCCTGTACTCTAACAACTCACAGTATTAAAAGACCTGTTGTCTCTGAAATGGGATTATAACAGAAATTGACCAGAGATACTTTGGCAAAACAAATTACATAGAAATAGAAGTAAATTTTCACCACTTTTACCTTTTGGAATGTAGAAACAGGGTTTAACCTAGGGACGGTAGCTAAAAATAGTGTCGGTCGGAATATCGGAAACACAATTTTCTTTTAATTTGGCCTCACCATATAGACTTATTATGACTTCTCACTTGCATGTAATAGTACTTTGCACCCAAAAGTAGGGCTTAATAAATGTATGGCGAACAAGTTTTAAGTGTTTGTCACCTCTATACACACATGAAAATACTCTGTTGCGCCTACCCTATAATGATTTGTCTAATTTCTCATTTTATTTTTATAAAATTGATCCCATTATTTGTTGTGAAAAATCTCGATATTTTTTTTTTTTTTTACAGTATGATGGTCTTTCGCGCCATTTTCGCTAATGACTCAAATACTTCAATCTTCTGTTTTTTTACCATCGTCGTAAAAGTCTACTGTCCGTTTTACGGCAATATTAGTTTGTTCGAGGAGTACAAATTCGATTTAAATTCTAGACTTTGGCTATGTTAAGTACACAAATATATACTACAACTCTAAACTATTACTGTACAACATTGAAGTATTGACGACAGTTATTTTCCTGACACACAAAATAGTATGGAGTAGAATTACTAAGTAAGATAGCCTCGTTCGGGGACATGTTTCCTAAAAAGTTCTCAAAATCTCTCTAAGCTTTGCCAGATGAATGCTTATTCCTGGTCCTGTAGAAATAGAAGGAATTTGTTTGTTCACCGAGTTGTTTTCAAGGAAAACGTCATTGTTTTATTTTCCCTATAGAGTTAATTAAACACACTATGTGATCATATATTGTGGTCAACGCTGGGTAGTCAGTGACCGAATAGTTAGCTCGTGTGCCTGTTACCTCTGCAGTCTGGGTTCGAACCCATCAAGTGTCGGTGAGAAGGGTGATGCTCAGTTTGATCCTGCCAAACAACGCAGGTTTTACTCCGGTTTCCTCCTGCTTCTTCAACATTAGGGCGCTGCTCTTGTGGCGACCATTCGACAAATTTCCAAAATTTATTTGGAAGAATAAACATTGCAGAGCGACTTTAAATAAGTTTGATAACATTTGACTTAACTGATTTAGTGAGAATGGGTAGGAGTTTTTTGAACAAAGTGACGGCAAATGTTGATAAATATTTGATTTGTAAGGCACATTTCAAGTTAACACGGAACAATGATCTGTTTATCAAAATATATATTGCAAACATATAACTCTGGCTATCATTGATGTAAATTACTTTTATTTATATTAGTGGTAAAAATATCCTCTACCTTGCGAGAAAGCTTAGTGTATACCTCGATATGAATAACGCCATTCTCACGAATTTATATGAAGTTCTTGGGCCGAGAGGACTCTGAATTAACATGAACGTCACCGAAAAGTAATGTCTATTTGGAACGTCGCCGTCTATGTCTGACAGTGGCTATGATCGTCATTCCTTTCCATGTCTTTGGGAAGGCACTATGTTCAAGATGTGTGATATAACTTTCAAATATTCCGCATTGAAATACTAGTATTAATTCGTTCAATTGTGTTCCTCCAGACTCCTCTGACGTGCCAGATTGCATTGCGTTTACTTAGAAAGCATAGGCGTTGCAGAGCGACTTTAAATTCAAATTACAGTGTATAATCTTATTGGTTGTACAATTTTAGTTCACACATTTCAGTATGTCTCAATAAGATTTCTAGAAAGAAAAACCTCAGACACGTGACCATCTAACAAAAAACAAACAATTGAAATCAGGCATATCATTATACTCAATTAATTCCTTGCAAAACAAAACAGGAAATTCGTCGATTTAAGCAAGTGGCTAGCATAAATGATGCGAAATTCGTTCGCTCAGTGGTCAGAGTAGAACCGACCCAAAGAACACACTCCTGTATACGACATGCACGTACCTTTGTTAAAAACACATACTCACAAGTCAAACTAATATTTCTCCTACGTAACGAAAATTGCGGGTACGCCTTGGATGGTACCGTAGAAAGGCCTGTGGTTTACGAAGATAAGGAAACACGAAAATAAGTGAACTAGTTCATTGAAATCCCTTCCTTAGAATTCACTCGATTTCTTAACTTACGCTGCAATCTGATAAAGTTTGCTGTGCCACTTCGCACCTAGCTAATCGTCCGTTTAGTCACCGATGATAGCCTCAAAAAACGACATGATAGCATGTTACCAGAATGGAAACAATTTTTTCTAAATTGTTCAGTTTTTATCTCCAAGTTCTGGAAATTGAAATATCGTTTGAGGCACATATTTTGCGAAAATTGTTTTATTTGTATAGAATCACTACGCTGATGACGTACATGTCCACGTTGACAACACGCACATCATCAGGGACTGTCACGTGATATAAAGGTGGGTGGTTTTACTAATTTGCGATGATTGACATCTCTAAACTTTTCCACCAATCAGAGATGACATGGGTGCGGTTAGTTACCTGGATGGCGAACGAAACTATGACAACGCCATGTTTTCTCTCTGCATCTTACGTGGCACTTGACGTCAACAAGTGTGTTTTCCAAATCTTCATACAATTCTGTGTCCGTCATCATACGTACCAAAAACTCATTTTTCGTTAGTTTCTATGCCAACGAGATAAGAATAAAGGACATAAAAAGTTTTTGAGAGTTTTGACAGACATGTAAATTGGCTTACGAGATACAGATAAAGCCAACGGCAACATATTCATCACATTTTGGCGATGGACATCTTTTCGTTCACTTCACGGAACTCCTATGTCGCAGTTTAGAGCAAATTTTTACAAGATTTACGATCGTGTCGTCGTCGTACTCCAGGATGCTGCGGACCCGAACGTCGCAGATCCGTACCTGGTTCCTTCTTATCATTCTCTGTTCCAGTGTTATTGGACTACACATACCTAAGAAATAGTAAGTTTAAATTCATTTTTTCTCTCTCCATATGTAATGTCCTTTAATGTCAGTTGAACACAGTGTCAGTGTGTCAGCAATGTTCTATACATGTAATCGCCGTATATAGTGCATATTTGATAACCAGTAATTGTCTAAAAATAACCACCCCAAAGTTCCACTGAGAACTGTTTCTGCATTTTGTTTTTCATTTGGAGATATTTCACAAAACGTATGATTTGCTCAGCAAGCTGTGCAGTTTATGAACTTCTAACAGTTTTTTTTTCAATCGCGTCAAACTTAACAAACTATAAAATCCCTGGCGACTGCTTGTATCATCAAACTAAATCGGTATATTAAGAGTACACGGAAGTATTTAGTTGATGTTCCACAATAGCAGAGACTGGTAAACATATGAGGTAAAGATGTATGCCACGTATCCAGGTAATCATCGTGAAAATCCTTCACCTGGTAATCTATATGAATGACAACGGAGTTTCGTTGTGTGTAAAGTAACTATATTGGTTTGAGAACATTTTCAGCGTTTCGGGGAGGGAGAGAGAGAGAGAGAGAGAGAGAGAGAGAGAGAGAGAGAGAGAGAGAGAGAGAGAGAGAGAGAGAGAGAGAGAGAGAGAGAGAGAGAGAGAGAGAGAGAGAGAGAGAGAGAGAGAGAGAGAGAGAGAGAGAGAGACAGACAGACAGACAGACAGACAGACAGACAGACAGACAGACAGACAGACAGACAGACAGGCAGGCAGGCAGGCAGACAGACAGACAGACAGGCAGGCAGGCAGACAGACAGACAGACAGATGGCCTGGGGTGTATAGCTGTGGCAAAGCTGATGGTGCAAAACAACTAAAGTATAAAAAGGAGAATGTGAATAACAATTGATACATGAATTTTCTCTTTTCAAGAAATGTTACTTTTACCTCATCTGTCAGTTTGGTATATTGACAGATTGAAAAGGATCCTGAGTAACCCGGGCACATAACATGAATCCTTTCAATATACCCAGCCCGGCTCTCCACTCTCTTAATTTTGTTAACGCGATAATGGTCATATAGTCAGAGAGGTTGTTTTAGTTACATAGTAGCATAGGAAGAGAGAAGTATGGAATTGCCACGTTGGCGGCATAGCGACACGTCAGTTAACTACCTTGGTATTCGTACCGGGGTAGAGTGCCGCTCGTGGAAGACTCTTGACCCTGGGGTCAACATAAGAACATATACCTAGTACCTTCCATATTATACGTAGAATGACTATTTTCATTGAATTCAGCTAAAAGATGTGACATTTTAAGACTTGTCAGATCAAAGCTTGCCACAACTTTAATGTAACTAATGACTTGAAGGCTCTGAGTAAGACACGCATTTCCGATGTTAATTAAATTACGAAAGCTAATTCTGTCAACATGTAAAATTTAGCCTGTTAGATTATATCAAATTAAATCATTCATAATGGATTTTGGCAAACAGTAGAGATAGATTTTCTGTGGTTGTAATATCATGATAACTGCAGCAATGATTTAGCTAGCCATGGACATCCGGGTACAGGGAACCCTTTTGATATGTGGAGAGGGAGGGGGGGGGGTAAAGTATCCTACTATTACAAAATGCAAGTAAGTCTTTACAGACGCCAAAGGGAGCCAAGATACATGTATGATTTAACGTGTTCGTGTTTCATTTCATACAGCTGACATTTTCTGTTGTTGAAATTTAACGATTTTCGTTGCGATTTTTGAATGATACCACGAGGCGGCTCTCTTGCCAACTTGTTGACACCAGATTAATACCTTTTACGCTTATGATGTCTGTGGTTTGGGTAAATTATCATCCGAGTCGCTGCTCGGTTTCTGACAAACTTTTCGGAAATATTCGCGTTCAAAAAAATCTAAGGATGACATTGGCAAGAATACACTTCACGTTATTTTTACCTTACCTTGCCTTATTTGTGATAGGTTTTTGACGTATTACAAGCGACTATTATTTCAATCAATATGTTGTAAAATATCGATAATTCTATTATAGCAATGGACGCTTGTTACGTATACCGGTGATCACATATATACATGTAGCTGTATCAATTTATCTCCTACATAAACGAAAGAACTAAATCTATCATCTAAAATCGTCACAAATATCCTAGAATTCATACCATCGAAATGTGTGCAACTGTTTGCATGTGACACGCTTGGTGATTTTACTACATTTTAGAGACTTTAGTATGTACTTTTATGTATTCTAAGCTGTATATTAGCCATAGCAGACTAAATGGTTTCATCCGGGTCAGTGATCTCTCGGTACAGATAAAACAGAGATGACGAGGTTACATCAGGTTATTTGTATAGTTATTAGTGATAAGCAGTCAGTAGATTCGACTGGGGATGGATGGGGTGAATCATTCACTTCCGATGATGACACGTGATAATAGAGACGCTGACGTCAGGAACTTGAAACGAGAATTATTATCTTTAAAATGATGAATTTTCAAGCTGAAAATAATGGAATTACTATTTGAAAAGATGGAATGTTGCTATTTTAACATACCAGGGGTATCGTTCTCGTATAATGTGGCACATCATCACAGACCTCAATTATGTTACCAAAGACAGTGATAGCGCCACCTAGAAACAAATTGTTAATGAAATCGAAGGCATGAATCGACATTTAACATTATAATAGCAATAGTTTGGTCGGGGTTTCATTGTAAATATTTTCACCGAGTATGTTTAAAGCCCATAAACTCGACCAGCTTGTACATGAACTTAAACTCAACTTGCGTCACTTTAAACTGGGTTAGACCCATCCTTGCACGTCAACTTACCAAATACATGGCAACCACTTGTTGCTATGGTGTCAAGCATACACAGTATAACATGATACTGTCATCATAGGTTTAACCATGATTAAACTACTTCATCGTCTGTCAGTGTACTCTCCTGCCTCTTTCAGTATGTGTTTCCAACTAATACATCTGTGTGCAGTTACCCAGAAACACAACTTGTTATTTCTTTCTGTTACAACAAAAAGCATGTCAACTGAAACAATACCCCCTAGCTAGCTCAACAAACACCTTACTAATATTGCTACATTGGCTTGACAAAACTCGAGCCAGACAACATATTGTTTTTTCAAGTGATGTAGTTTTCATTGTATTTATTCTCATCTTCAATGCTGACGGTATCTTACCTGTTTGTCCTACACTAGCCTCGACGATTCATTAATTGACGAATTACGTGATTTACAAGAGAGAGACGAGCGTGGTTTCCGCGGATGGCCAGAAGTACCTGCAAAGGGTAAGTAACCAGAATTAATAAGTAATAACAAGAATTAAGATTTTTGATCATATTTATTTTGTAACTTTTTCTCGAAACAGGTTTATTTTTCTATCCTCGCCAAAAAGTAACTATCATATCGTTTCCGAAAAGATGGGTGGTATTCTTACGATGGCGCTCTCATCTAAGCGCAAAGACACAATTCAACTAAAAAAGTCGATTCAATTCTTGATTTAAACATAGACAGTGACGAAGAAACTTCCACTGCCTATGATTTAAAAAGGCGTACACAGCAAACCATTGGCCTCCACTCAATTCACAGTAAAACCACTACGCCTTTCTGCCAAGAAAATGTTGGAAATCCATTTTGAATAAAAGAATATTGAAACTCGAAATAACAAATAACCTAGTCCTTCAGACAACACTTCAATTCTTCGACTAACATGTCATAACAAATTAATATATATCTATCTAGACGCATCCGTTCTCCACAGTGGAGTGTTTTCTTCAAAAGAATCAAAATGAAAACCAGTTCGACAGTTTATTTCGACATGAACTTTTAAAAATGAATAGATTTTCTGTCGTCATCTTTGAACACGAAAATGATGCTGAGCTTTTATTTTGTCATTGAGCTTCGAGAAGTTACGAAATGGAGCAAATACGTACCAATGCAGGCGGCGAAATATTAAGGGGTCAGTGAACTCCTCAGCCCCAGCTATTAACGGCATCCGTTGTCAACACTGCACCACATACATGTTGTTTCAAATCTGATTGGTTAAAAAGTTTCTACCGACGTAGTTGTACGAGTGCTGACGTCATAAAAAATGCCGACCTTGTATGCCGTTCAACGTGACGTCATCGTTACAATAGTACCAAAATGAAAACATGATATATACACTCAAAAATATTGGCGACATATATATCCGAAGCTCGAGTTGTACATTCACTTTTTTTGCAAGAGTAGAGTTTCTTGCTGATGTCAGTACAGAGTGTTTCGTTCAAGTAGTTGTTTGTTTGTGATATAAGTTGTACCACTTGGATACGAAAAGTCGACAGTGTTATGTGACATCATACTCGAAATACACAAATAAATAAATCACATTTTTTCCTACATAGAATAACGATATGATTTGAATGACCTCAATCTCAACTACTTGACTCATTTTTTTTCCGCTGGAAAGGCCACATCATCAAAAGCGTGAACAAAAGTACGTTTATGAAAAGATGTACACAGCTTGGTCGTCAACGAATGAATTTGAAGGCCACGATGATACAAACTGTAACCTCCGCCACGTGTTGTCTGATGAAACCACGTGTTTCAAAACACCTAGGTATAACACTAAGTATAGACTGAAGGTCCAAATATTTGAAATTGTGTCTATAGCCATGAAGAGACCACGCTAGAATATTACTCGGACAGATAGCATCATTCGAGGTCTAGATAGTTATGAAAAAAAAACAAGTTAGCCTGACATTACAAATTAAAAGATGATATCAGAGAATGAAATTAATAACTGCTTTAAAGTCTTAAAATATACAATTTATGTTAATTTTTATTTCTTTGGTCTGAAATTCGTGTTTTCTAGCATTTCACTCCATATCTCAAAATAACTGAGCAAACTTCCATAAGTATTTTGGTTTTGGCCAAACATCAGCACGTACCTTTTGTATTTTCCGTCGCTCACACTGTAACTGATGTACAATATACGTCTAAAGTCAGTGTATAGAGTACAAATCACGAATACACAAATCATGACTTTCAGGAGCAAATGTAGGTCCAGTTGTTTTTTGTCATGTCATTTTTCCATCCAATCAGACTACCTTGGGAGCTACACCAGTTATTAGACACGATATCGCAAGGTTTTCAGAAATATAGTTTACAGTATACATGTAAAAGTAACTCAAACCATATAGTGGCATTGATTTTATGATTGTGAGTTTTGGGAAGTATTTATGTGTTATGTGGAAGGAAATCGGTACTTATTAATATTCCAAATGCAAGACAAATCTCCCTAGTCAACTGTAGACTTAGAGCAGGTTAGAACCCAGACTGCAGTTGTCTCTTATGTAACTTTTGGTGGTTAATAGATTTGTTTTACAATCAGATAAAAAAAAATTAGTCGTCACTATATTTTCCAGGGAACATCAAAACTATATCAGATTTACAAGATTGGAGTGTATTCTAATCACTTTTGACATTTAGACAAAAGAACATCTCCTTTAGCCTGCAATCCACGTCGACGCAAGACATTAAACAAATAAACCTAATACACGTAGATCAAAGATAAATACGAGAGATGACACTGACAGGATCAACCGTTATTATGTCCACAAGATTTCCGGTCAAAGCACCACGTTGTTAATAACTACATCTACAGTCATTTTGATCAGTTCATCGACATAAATCATGACTATATTATTTGTTCAACTAAACTGTTCATCGGACAGACAGACAGACGGACGGACGGACGGACGGACGGACGGACGGACGGACGGACGGACGGACGGACAGACAGACAGACAGACAGACAGACAGACAGACAGACAGACAGACAGACAGACAGACAGACAGACACACACACACACACACACACATACACACACACACACACACACATACATACATACATACATACATACATACATACATACATACATACATAGTATACATACTAGCTGCAATAATTGTAGCGTCTTGTTGCGGTTTTGAGGGTTTTTTTCGTCTGTTTTTCGTCAAAAACGGTCGCCGAAAATGCGAAACAAGACAATTATGAAAACGAAGGTCGTTGATCACGCGGCACATTTGCCGAGATCTCGTAGCCGCGAAAGTTTTCAAAATTGTCTAGTTTAGCATTTTCGGCGGCCGTTTTTGACGGGGGAAAGGGCAGATCGGGGCGTCGATTGTCCTGCGGGGGATTCCTAAGAAGTGTTGCGGTTAGGAAATGTCAGAAGGTCGATATTTTGGCGAAAATAGGGATTGATACGTGCGATACCGATCCGCATCGCATCAGCTGATTGGAATCCCCGCATTAGGAATTGTAGCGTTAGGTGCGGGTTAAACACTAAAACTTAAAAAGTCACCAAAACAGACGAAAAAACCCTCAAAACCGCAGCAAGACGCTACAATTATTGCAGCTAACATACATACATGCATACATGCATACATGCATACATACATACATACATGCATTTCGTGCGAGAAACTTTCAAGTTGTGTCGGCTTCTTCGACTGTAACAGTCCGAAAACTCCCGGGAATACACATTTAACAAAATAAACTAGAATACTAAACGATAAAGTATAATTAGGAAATGCCGATCTATCAAGTAGACAAACTACTTAAATACTTCCGACAAGAGCCTCTTCATAATAATCGGTTGCCAGGCAACACCTTTGCCGTAGGGTACCCTATGTGATGGAACGCAGTCAAAATTGTTCTGAGTTGCCACTTACGGGTTGTATTCCAGCGTTTCGTTTCGTGATATTGGACTTGCTGCTGTAAAACACCAGTAGCAATGAGTGAGTGAGTGAGTGAGTGAGTGAGTGAGTACGCGCGTGCGTGCGCGCGCGCGTGTGTGTATGTGTGTGTATGTACGTATGTATGTATGTGTGTGTGCGTGTGTGTGTGGTGCGTGTGTGTATGTGCGTGCGTGCGTGCGTGTGTGTGTGTGCGTGTGTGCGCGTGCGTGTCTGTCCGAGTATGTATGCGCATGTGCGTGTGATCGTGAACAGTTTGTATTTATACAGGGTGTCAGTGTTATTATTATTAGGCTTATGCATTGATAATATTTCATGTTTTCATGACACATAATACCTTTCTCCAACAGTCAGTCCGTGTTCCAGCCATCCCTGTTTGAATGGAGGGTTGTGCCAAAACCTAGCCGCCGGCAAATTTACATGTTTTTGTCAAAGTGGCTATATGGGTCAGCGATGTCAAATAGAACCAGGTACATAAATGTGTTTTTAATTATGTAATCATTCAAATCCACCATCGAAACGTCAGTCATTTTGTGAACTCTTGACGTAAAAAATTATTTGTATAGCAGTAACTGTGCATGCATGCGTGAGGGCACGATGCAGCTAAAACAGGCAGCGTTCGCCAGGAAAGTATATGTAATATACACTTACATTTACAGCGATAATTTTTCAGATTTCTGTTGTTGTTAACACATTTTACTGCTGAATACAGCATGATTGTTATATTGTTATTGGTATTGATGGAAGTTTCAAAAGCTGAATGAACGTAAACAAAAAAACTGCTGTGTTTAGCAATAAAACTGACCTCAACTTGCCAAGTTCATCATTTCTGTATAAATGTATATGTTATGAACAATCTTCTGGTGACCATTCCCTGTTCTGGCAGTATTTTTGAATGACGAGTCGAACCAACAATAGTAAACTTGGGGAATGTACCAACATAGACGTATTGCCTGTTTAAGATGCATCGCGAGTCTCACATACAACTACATGTACTAGTATTTTGTACTGGGTGGGGGGGGGGGCTGTTGCATGTGCTACTCAGGGAGGGGTGGTCACGTGACCGTACCCTGGGTTTAGATGTATGTAAAATCCATAAATGTCATTGATAGTGTTTAGTCTATAAAATCACTCACATTTAAAGACACTTTCCAACATTTTGCCATCATTTCATGATGGAACTGTTATTTCAAATCAATAAACACAAAACAACTCTAAATGTAACAACGTAGATAGTATCATAGAAGTGACGGCTTCACACGCAATGCATCTTGGACCTGGAAAATTGTCCGTCCTTAAATATACTTACAATGTATTATCACCCGTTAAAATCCTAGACATCGGGCCACTAAACGTCTAGTGGTCTGAGCATCATAGACCTAGTGTTTCACGTGTCCAAACAAACCGGCAGAAAAAAGTTGACGTCACAAGCTAAAACCTGAAATAATACTACTGGTTCTATATTTCCAGTGTTGGAATTGATGTTTGTGGAAAAGTTTTCATTTCTGTCTGAGAAAAGGGACGGACAGGTAGGCCAAGGAAAAGAAGGTTTATTTACCCTATGTTAGCAGTATCCCTTTATCTGTCATACCAACGAGATCTTTGAACTGGCTATCCCATTATATT
>NC_135561.1:19691739-19834239 GCF_964340395.1 Glandiceps talaboti | reverse complement strand
ATAGGGAGTTATATATACATGTACATATATACATACATGTAGTGCATTAGAGTTCATGTTTTGTTTTTGTTTTTGTTTTAACAAGGTGTATGTACAGACTCCATCAGAATACCTGTATCCTGTGTTGGGAAACAGTTTAATGAAACCAACTATGAGATGTACTTACGTGAACAGAAGGCAGCATCAATGTGTAGTATTCTGACTAATTATCCGTTTAGTTTATGTCACGGGGTAAGTGTTCATGTCGTACAGAGAAGAAGCAGAATGACGTCACACGGCAATGCCTGGTAAAAATATTCGCTCTTGACCTTCCTTATACTTTGATGTCGTGGTAGCTGACATTTTCTGTTTTGCAGTTCATGACGGCACAATTACGAGCAGTGTCATTTTCTCGTCTAGTTGGTCTTGTAGTAGAGCCCCAGCGGCGAAAGTCTGGGTAACCGAGACTATGTCATTTAGTGTACCGGTAGTTATTTACTGGTAACCCACATGCACAATGTAATGGGACATACTAGTTCCCCCTGGTAGTTCCCATTGCATTATTTTTAGAGGACTCAGTCCAACGTGTAGATTATGCATTTTGTATAAGAAAAATTTATTACAAACGAAAAACAAGAAATAGCATATAGATGTGTTAATCGGAGTGAATTCAAGCTGCACCCGAAACGTTCTGTGAAACCTTTTTGTTAGTTATATAATGACTTACTACATTGTAATATGATCATACACCTTGAATAGTGTTGAATCACCTGGTGGTAAGAGTATGCGTATATATAACTGTACACATAATATAGTGTAATGAATCCAATCAAATTGATTTTTGGGTCCGCACCAACAACTCAGCGACCTCATGCAATCACGATTTCACACACGATTCTGTACAGCTACTGGATACAATCGATCCCAACTCAATAACTACTATAATGTACAACGTCTAATAATTGGTATCTGAACGATGAATAATGAATTGGTTGTCTGATCGAAAAAAATACTTAAGTTGCAGTCAGTACAGCTTTAATAAACTTATGAACTCACATCAAAGATAGAGACACTAATAGATTGTTTGTTAGTCGGCCCTACCCAGTGTTGCTAGATGTGTTGAATGCATTTGAACTCAAGACCACAATTTAGTGTTTGTATAATTTTTGGACCCAAGTCGTAATTTCCCCATTTTCTAGGTAATGTATACATGGTGTCGGAAAGAACAATCAATTTTCTTGTATACAAAGTACGGATGAAGCCCCCTTCTCCGTATTTATATAAGTTTAGGCTTTTAGACCCAAATTAAAGGAGAATTATTACAGAATCTGATGTAATTATGTTTTACCTTTCATTTTCTACTGAGACGTAAACTGTACTGCATAGCCCCCCCCCCCTCCACCATAGAGACTATGACTATATATGTCACACTCTTTCAGAAAGTAAACCCTATGCAGTACATGGATGCCTGTGAGATTGATGTTTGTGGCAGTGCATCGTGGAGGTATGACGTCGCCTGCAGTGCTGTATCGTCCTACTCTCGAGCTTGTTCAAGGGCCGGTGTTCCGATTCCAAACTGGAGAACAGAAGATTTCTGCTGTAAGTACAAACAAACGTTACTGGTGCCATGGAAACATTGCTGTTTGGAATTGAGTGAATGTCAAGAAACTAGAGTAGTCATTTCTCAGATCAAAGTCTAAAGAGGGGGCGACACAAACAAACGCAGTCAGTGTTGAGTTCGAACAACCTGATGATAAAAAATTAATGAAGAAAAGGCCCTACTTGTTTTATGTACTCATATTCGGATGTTTGTTATCTGCTAAACCGACCTCTTCATTCAAAATGAGTACAACAGCGGTACAAAATTATAAATAATATAGTGCCTAAAATAAAATAAAATCACCGATTATCTGAGGGTAGAATTCACCTTGGGGATACATTTCCCTCAAAATCAAAGTTCTTCAATTCTCACCAAACTTAAACACATGAAAGCTGGTCCTTTTGAAATAACAAAAGAGGCCCACCATCTTGTTTCAAGGAAATCGTCACAAATCATTTATTTGCCGATAGAATCAGCACAGTATTCGTTGGCCATTTTGGATTCTAAAATGACATCATTTTGACCGCTATTTAACAAATATGGACGGTGACCCCCTGATTATTTTCATCGATTTACCTGAGAATAGGTTAGAGATTAATTGGACAAAGTAACAGCTAAGAGTTTCAAGAGTTTACTTCTGAGGCGCTTTCTACCTTAATAATAAATGTACACCGTGGCTGTGACGACACAACGGCCACTTGACAGGTGAAGAGTCGGGAATGAACGAATAGCTGAAGACTCAATGGTCAAAGACAGTTAGTTAAAATATGGTAGATATAGCAAATCAGGACCTTTTCTCAAATCTTGTAATGTTAAGGCTCTATAGGAATGGCAGGTGTCACGTGACAAAATTCACCCTCACAGGGAGCGAAATCATGGGCTGGAGTGATGTAAGTTTTAAGAATGGAGTTCAGACAACAGCAAACGTAACTACTTCTTTAGTGACCGGAGTATACTTTCTTTAGTTGAAATTGTAATATATCAATTTAAAGTTTAAAGGATTGACAGGCCAAACGTTTATGTTCAAATATCCGATCGAACATAGCGTAAATGAGAATATACAATGAATTTCGTTCAGGGAAGTTCATTTACATGATAATATGAAATGACTAACAGACCCATGATATCATATGGAGGGGGGGGGGGGTCTCACTTCCTAAAATAAACAGTTCATTATTTTCCATAGATGTGAATTGTACCAACGGAATGGTATATGATGATTGTGGAAGTGCCTGTCCTAAGACGTGCAGTAGAAAAGAGTACATCTGTGAACTTGGTCATTGCGTTGATGGATGTCATTGTCCTGAGGGTACCTACTTACAAAATGGCGAATGTGTGATGGAATCAGAATGCAAATGTCAATATCATGGTATCGAATATGAACCCATGACCTGGATTTCACAGGACTGCAATGAATGGTAAGATTTTTTGCCACTGCTACCACGTTATAGAAATTTTACCTGTCAATGATATAGCTACCTAGAACAGGATATCTTTGTTGGTCTTGTACAAGCCCGATGTAGTTCTTAGAGATGTTCTGGTACCAACATGCAGGTGCAGCCAGCGGGCAGATTTGTGGTTTTCATTAATTGTACGTTGTTTCAGACCAAAAATGATGTTTAATCCCTCCCTCAAAAATTGTGATGAGGGGGTTTAGCTTTTCTTATGTGCCCTCTCACTGGTGGTGAAGATTACCTGCCCTTCCCCCTCCCTCCCTCCCACTGGGTTTCAACTTGCCCGTCAGCCGACTGCCCACCAAATATTGTGAATGATTTTACTACTCACCTCCACGCAATCAAATGTTAGGGCTTTCCACAATACTAACAGTTCATTTTGATATACACAATGTGCCCCCTCCCACAATTTCATGTTTTCCCTTCACACTGTATCAAAATCCGGACTTCCGAGCCGCAATATTCCTTGTTTGCCCCTCCCGCTACCGAACGAAAAAAACAATTGTCCACCCACTGAAAAATTGCGAACAACTTGGTTGACTGTACCAGAACTTTGTAATGTAATGGAATTGTCAGAGTCCTGTATCTACAAGCTGGTCTTGAGTAAAAATTTCACCAAACCTTTACAGACGGTTACAGTACTTAACTCTCGTGGCTCTCACTTCTAGTCCAAAAGCTTCTTGCGAACAGCACTCATTTGTGGCCAAACTATACTTTTCCTTTGTTTTTGTTTTTTTACCCGCAATATGGCGTACGTTTTAAAAAGTACATATTCAGCGACACTACACAATAACAGCACATGATCTTCATATCTAATCAAATATTGTGACATCTTTTCAGCTTTTGATAATACATAGATCAACTTTTTTATTTTACAGTCAATGTCATGATGGTTTGTGGGGCAACTGTACACAAAACCAATGTGAAGGTAAGAAATAATGAGATTTTTTCGAAAAGCCAACAAACGATTGATTCGTCCGCACTCTTAATGAGCGTGAGATCAAATATTTTTTGAAAATGAAAGTTAAAATATGACGTAGTGCTTTGCTTGCATCGTTGTTTCTCATTTTGGTCTTGGTTAACGTTGCCGTTCCTACGAGATGTGAACGTCGGGGAACGGGAACGGGAACGAATGTCTTTGAAAATCTCCCCAAACTTTGCCGTAAGGAAGCTTGTTTCTGGTCCTTTTGATTTAAGAAAGGAATTTGTGATCTACCGTCTCATTGTGATGTAAATCAACAATCTTTTATTTCCCCCCACAAAGTTAACACAGTATTCGGCAGCCATATTGGATTTCAATGGCTTAATTTTGACAATGGTTTAATTCTAACTTATTTTTTGAGCTTGATTTCAAAAATGTGTACGGGTGTACGTGACCGCTGATTTTTTTTCTTGATTTGAACTGAGAATAGGTTGGAGTTTCCTTGAACAAAGCAACATAACAAGTTTAAACACTTTATTTCAGAGGCACATTCTATGTAATCGTCGGATAGATGATGGGGAGGCGACTAAAAATCAAAATGTTAAATTTAATACAAGCTAGGGACAATTGGCCAACCGCAACATTGGCTTTGAATCAGAGATATGGACCTTTCCTGCACATGTTCGTTGAGATTTTAATACTCAACGTGATTTACTGGAACCAACAATAATAATTATGTTCTTCGCCCTGGGCAAGAGACACGACTTGCAGTATGTCGGTTAAAGATTGCCTTGATTAATGGATTCCTCTCATCTACCTCTCACGGTTTTTTCCGTCATCTTTAAATCCCCCTGTCTTGTTTCGTCTTTATTATAGATCTCAATCTCAATGTTTTATCTCCCCATTTCCGTTTGTTCTTCGTTTCCTCTTTTCCCTTTCTTCTACCCTCTTCCATCTCAACCACTACCCCCACCACCATCACTACCTCCACCACCACCACCACCACCACCACCACCGCCACCACCACCACCACCACCACCACCATCATCATTATCATCATCATCATCATCATCATCATCATCATCATCATCATCATCATCATCATCATCATCATCATCATCATCATCATCATCATCACCTGCGTGTCTCCAATCATTGTTGCCTCCCGTCCTCTCTTTCAAATTTGTTCTTATAATTTCTATTCATTTACCACAGCTACCTGTTCGATAGTCGGTGATCCTCACTACGCTACATTTGACGGCACGTATTACGATTTCTCTGGGGAGTGTCACTACGTGTTGGTTGAGAACTGCTTCGCAGAAGATACAGAATATAAAATCAATGTTGAAAACACCGACTGTAGTGCTAATGGCGGAACTTGTACCAGATCTGTTCACGTTTACTGGGGAATTCACCACATCAAATTGAAACAGAATCACGAAGTTCTAGTCGATGGCAACGACGTTTATTATTTTCCATACAATCATAATGGCGTCTTCATTGAAAAAGTCACGTCCATGTTTTCCAAAGTAAGATATATGACATCTCTCTAGTGTAAGATATAGAACATCTCTTGATGTCTGTTTGTTTGTTTGTCTGTCTGTCTGTCTGTCTGTCTGTCTGTCTGTCTGTCTGTCTGTCTGTCTGTTTGTTTGTTTGTTTGTTTGTTTGTTTGTTTGTTTGTTTGTTTGTTTGTTTGTTTGCTTGTCTGATTGTAACATGGTTCCTGGATCCTGGGCATCCTGTGCTTAGACAAATATAATGAACAGCATGATTCTTGCAAGGTTTCGAAGGTGAAATATTTTTGAAGTTCTTTGGATCTTGGATGTACACCCAATATAAAAATTGGATATGAGCAATCGTAAATTTCTCTGCATTATTTTTTTAGACAACTTTACCGAATGGAGTACGAGTATTATGGGATGGCGAGACTAGGGTGTATGTCACTGTTAGTCCTGATCACGTGGACAAGACATGCGGTCTGTGTGGGACATTTAATAACAATCAATTTGATGACTTCTATACACTAGCAGGTATGTATGGATGCTGCTGTGCTAGCTGTTGTATCTTTGTTAAACTCAGACATTCTTAACTTTAATGCTTTTGTGGTTAAATAGTGGGATTAAAAGCGATTACATACTGGGATTATCCAGGCGATTAGAAGTAAGTTCGACCACCTACCTGTTTCGAGGTGAAAATTTACTGTCTAAACTAGGCCTACAAGTGATCTTCTATAGACTTTTACCTTCAAGTTGTTTGTCCCTCTATGCTCTATGGACTTCAATGCACGTGTTATCTGGAAGGCACGTGCTTTATATTAATATATATTATATATACACATACAGTTATATACATGCATGAATCTTTACTGGTATGTTCTTATCGACCATATCATGAGTTTGTCAGTCTCGCGAGAAGTCCGTTTCTCGGCAATTACGAGATGTAATGCAATGGCACGACAAACGTTGTTCACATTTGTCCAGATTTGAAGTGCGAGAATTTCAACTCATGTCGGACACTTTTCACTGCTCCAGAATGTAGTACATGTGGTTACAGCCCTTCAATGATAGAAGGGAGGACAGTGGTATTGCGTAGCTTAGGCCTACTTCGCAGCAACATCGTTTTCGGCTTCTCTCAGTCGATGCACTGAGCAGCAGCAGCCAGACCGACTGACTCAGTGTAGTCTCCCGTTCCCCTGATTAACGATATCGAATTTTACACTGGAAGCTGAGAGTTTCTATTAAGTCGTAACAGAAGGTGGTATCTCACTTCATTTAATATGGAAAAGAAATGCATGCATTTCAATGTCATTTGACCCATGTTTCTTCAACCTAATGACGATATGCCATTGAGGGCGCTAAACTTCTTTAGCCTTGGCAAATCCAGCAGCTCTATTTTAATTTATTCATCATTGTGTACCATGTCACTGAGAAAAATATTCTGACGATATATCCAGTAGGTATACCTCAGTGATAGAACCATGATTGTACAAATGTTGGTGTTTTTTTAAAAATTATAGGTGACATTGAAAACAGTCCTGATGCTTTTGGTAATAAGTGGAAGGCTGATTCTAACTGTATGGACATGAGTACAGATACAACACTTCGACTTCATCCATGTGATCTGTACTCACAAAAAGCTGGTATGGCTGAACAAGAATGTATGCGTCTCAAACATCACCCTGCTTTCACAGGTATGTTTTTGAAAGTTATGTATATTCAAGGCATTTTTTGAAATGAGGATCTCAATGTTCCATTCCCTTCTCATTACATTTGTGATGTATCCAGGTTAGGTACCAATTCTACTATTATCAAGCCAAGTGTAACTGCTTGCTTGAACACATCAATAATTGCCCAGGGGGTGTGTAACCCAAGTTCAAAACATCTACCCATGTATAATCTAAACACAGACCCAATGTTAGGGATTTCCATTTACTATCATCCAGTCATTTATCTATACTCTGATGCTGTAAAGGTATTTCTAAAGCATGAAAATATATTTCCTGTTATCAACCCCATGCTTAGTAAATGAAAAGTTCATGACCAAAAGACCCATTTGGGTGACACTGTATACCTTTCTATTGGCGTACCCTTCCCCCAGGCCATAAACAACATCAAACTGCAATTAATGATATATATTACTTAGTGTATCAAGTTAAACATTTTATATTAGTGCAGTTTTATGAAAAACTTAAATGGCCAAAGAACAAATTTAAAAAAATGCTGTCATGTTAAAGTTGAAAACAAGGTATCCAATGAAATTCTTAAAGTGAAACTGATAACTGACTTTGTCTTGGATAATAATAGTGATCTGTAATGTATGCTAATATTTTGATAAACCAACTCTTACATTCAGTTTTGATCATATTTTTTTTCTCTTTTTTAATATAGTATGTCATGAGAGAGTGAATCCAGACCAGTTTTATGCAGATTGTCTATTTGATTACTGTAAGTGTCCAGACAATAACTGCCACTGTGCTATAATGGCAGATTATGCCCACCAATGTGCAGAAAAGGGAGTTTTATTGGATTGGCGAGAAGTCACCCCAGGATGTGGTAAGTATATTTTTGGATATCTCAGTATCATTCATTCATCATATTATAGACTTATTGTCTGGCTATGAGACACTAGTACTAGACATCTATTACCACAAGAGCTGTTTTATAGCAACTATTTCCCAAAGGTGAAAGCAAGGGACATAGTTTGTACCTGGGGGGGAGGGAGTGGGGGTGGGGGTAATATGACATCATCTACAGCCCGAATAAGGCCATATGCCTATAGGCAGTAATATTCTATTTCAGGTACTGAGAATTGTTCTAGACCAACTTTTCTAGAGCTTTGCCAGACAACTAATTTTCCCAACTTATTTCTAATTCTAATCTGACATTGGCCATTATGTTTCAACGGAAATTTTGTTTACTTTTTCAGAAATTTACTGTACCCATGGCACAATCTATCAGCAATGTGCACCCTCATGTGCTACATCGTGTTCAGCAGTATCACATGGTCCGGAATGCACAGAGGATTGTGTTGAAGGCTGTACCTGTCCACCTGGTGAAGTTATGGGTCAATATGGATTTTGTGTGTCAATCAGAGAATGCCCTTGTAGACATCAAAATCAACAGTTTTCTCCTGGACAAGTTCTCAGCATTGGCTGTGGTGAATGGTAAGCAAACTTTCATTTTTTGCAGACTTGAAGGACAGAGCCAGTAAAATTAGCTCCAGCATCAATCACCACCAAACAATTCTATCAACTGGCCAGAAAGTGGTCTTATGTCCAATGGCATAACGTTAAAGAACAATAAGGGACAAGATCAATTGTTCAGTATATGATAAAAACTAAATTCTTTTAGTTTCAGGAACCCCCCCCCCCCCAACTTGTTGGCCAAAATTGATAATTGTTTCAGAAAGCACAATCAATTTCCTATCAGTATTTAGTACTGTGAATATAAAGCCAGTGTGTTGTGAGACAAATACCCCTTTTATTTACACATTACTGTATTTCAGTGCCATGCATTTACTATTACAGTGAAAATTCTTCCACTTCACAATTTGACAAAATTGTTTATAATTATTTGCATTTAAAGGTGCAAAACATATTTCATTATAAAAGTAAAACCGTTTTTGTCACTGAGATGAGAACTAAAATGGCACCCCATCACAAACTAAAAGAATTACATTTATTATCCAACATTGAACTAGCTCATGCCACAAGTAGTCCAGAGGAGCTACTGCAATTTGTAGTTGGTGGTCTGCAATGGAAATTCAGTGGTTATTGGACTCATTTACTGCACCTAACAAAAATGCTGTACATAAGACAAGATGCTTCCTATAACAAATGAAATGCATGGTTACTGCTTTGAGTATCGTCACTCTGTCCAACTCATCTAAACCATCTCACTCTATTCTTGAGACCTGAAAGAGTATTTTACCATCTGGGCATGTTATAAAGTTAATGTTCATGTAACATCTTGGTTGACACCATGACCTCTGTTCCCTATGTTACACTATGCATTTCTCCAGTCACATGTGAGAATAAGTCAACCTTCTTGTTCTGTTTTGACCAGCTAGCATGAGGTAATATACTATTGCAGGTAGAGAGAATTGAAATTCTTGTTTCACTGTTTTTATTTAGTACCTGTGCAAATGGTGACTGGAATTGTCTGGACATCAACTGTGACGATACAGTATGTGGTGCAAATCAAGAATACACAAGTTGTGAGTCTGCCTGTCCACACACTTGTAATAATCATCATAATTATGTACCATGTGAAGATGATATATGTGAGCCAGGCTGTAAATGCATGGATGGCTATATCTGGGATGGTGATAGATGTGTTCTACCAAAAGACTGTCCCTGTATGCATGGCGGTAAATTGTATGAACGTGGAGAACAAATAAAGATAGATTGTAATAAATGGTAAGCTTCATGAAAATCTTGCCTTTTACTTAAGGAGAGTATTTTTATTTTATTTTTCCAGCAATTTTGAACTTTGTTTTTGCTATTTTCTCTGTGTGTCTATCACTCACCTTAACTTAGTATGCAACTTGGAAATAAAAGTTTTAAACGTTTGTGGTTACTTTTTTCATTCTAATCCATTTTCAGTTAAAACAAGTAAAAAATCTATGACATCAAGCTACCATTTTTACAAGAGCTTGTTTGCAAATTATCAGTGAAGACAGAAAAATATCAAACAAAACACTAGGCCATATTCTGAAACAATTATTCTGAAAATAAATGTTACACCACACTGTAACCAATTATGTATACTATTAACATTGAAATATTTTTTCCTTCTCTATGATAGTTTGTGCACTGGAGCCAATCAGTGGATCTGTGAAACCAAGGAGTGTAATGGTAAGTTCATATCAGACATGCATGTATCATATGTATGTATGTATGTATGTCTGTCTGTCTGTCTGTCTGTCTGACTGTATGTATGTATGTATGTATGTATGTATGTATGTATGTAAATATGAAATAAGTAACTACGGGTTTCATACTGAAGTTGTCGTATTAATACTAGGAAGCCTTGGCAATGTTCACTACAGATTTGTAAGTGGCCTTACGAAAGTAGGTTTGAATAAGAGTAATGCTAATTGTATTTCAAAATATTGCAGCATTACCGCCATTAGTTCAATAATTGGTTCTAGTACTATCTGGAGAAAAAGATGCAAGCATTATAACAACTAACACACTTATATTTGCCTTGTGATGTGGATAACATGTTCAAATGCAATTTTATATATTTCCTGCTAGATGCAGTGTGAACCCAATAATACTGTACCTGTACATAATAATTTAATGTATTTCGGAAATAAGCATAATTTGATATGTATGTATGTATGTATGTATGTATGTATGTATG
Source organism: Glandiceps talaboti (assembly GCF_964340395.1). Lineage (NCBI taxonomy): Eukaryota > Metazoa > Hemichordata > Enteropneusta > Spengelidae > Glandiceps > Glandiceps talaboti. Next base: position 19,823,415 of record NC_135561.1, on the reverse strand, counting down.
TATGTATGTATGTATGTATGTATGTATGTATTAAATTTACTAAGTATTACTCCTGAAAATGTCTCTGTTTGTCTTATTTGATATGAATATAGGACTTTGTACAGTGTATGGTGATCCCCATTACATCACATTTGATGGAAAACACTATGATTTCCAGGGATCCTGTTCCTATATTCTGTCACGGTCATCATACAGAAATCCATCCCTCTTCAGTATAGCTGCTGAAAATGTACAGTGTGGTACAAGTGGTGTCACCTGTGCCAAAACTATCACCATGACGATGGGTAAGTGACATGATAGTAATCAATAACTGTTTATGAAGGAATTTGAAAATGCCAAAAATGCCATTTTAATTTAATCTTGCAAATCAACTTTATTCTGTAATGCTCAAAATTCTGAAATTGTACAAAATGAAATAATGTTATCTTGTAACATGAAATTTTTACTTTCCACAAAAAATAAAGTTATCCAATTAACAAAAACTACACAATTTTGAAATACAGAATTAATTTATGTTTGTAATTAGTCTATTGAAACAATACAAATTACACATCAATGAAAGCCGAACATAATAAACAGTTAAAACAAAAACAAGGAAATTGTCAATGTGTGATTATAATAAATGTATTCATACAATGAGGAATTATACATCAACAAAAGTCAAAAATAATTCCCCAAAAAATACTAAGTGGAGATTTTAATTTCTTGTCAAATGGAGAGGAAGGGACCAATGAAACAACTCCAAAAACAAGAAAATAACCGAAGTTTTTATTTTCATGTTAAAGGGAGAGAAAAAGGACCTACATTGTACCTTATGATGAAAAGACAAGAGAAAATCATTTGAAGTTTTTGTTTGTATGTTACAGGGAGAGGAAATGACCAACACAGATTAGTGTTGACAAGAGGGAAACCCCCAGAGATAACGTATGGAGATGGTCCAGGCTTTGTTGTATCCCAGGTTGGACTTTTTGTCTTTGTACATACCAGAATTGGTGTCACTTTGACATGGGACAATGGTACCAGAGTTTACATCAATCTAGCACCTGTGCATAAACAAATGGTAAGTGTTTTCATTGTTCCTTGGATTTTAAAGATTCTGGTGATTTTAAGGAGTTAGTGCCATTGGGGGCTAATTAACAAAAATGCTATTTTGAGAAAAAATTAATTTGCGTCACTAGTTCCTCAAATTTAAATATTTCATTAGACACTGTCTGTATTCACCCAGAAGAATTTTGGTGAGATAAGAGAGGAAAGGGAAAACTATCATAAAATATGTCATTTTTAGAAAATAACAAAATTTGACTCTGAGCCAACTTTTAATTTACATATTTATCTAGATAGCTTCCAGAATACAGCCTGGCCTTTATTGCGGTATGATATCATACATGAACAAAGTTAGAAGTGTTGAAATTGAAAAATCAGAAAAATGAAGTTTAGGCTCTTTTAATAAATCCTTCATATGTCTGTAATATATTGGTGAGAGAACATAGCTTTTTTCTTCTATACAATCAAATACAGCTAAAATAGGCAGAGTTCCCCAGAAGTCTAGAGTACTAGGTATAATTTATATTGAGAATCAAAGTAGATCGTTTTACAGGTTTAGGTTGTTGTTTTGCTGGATAGATAACAACACTAGCTGAAGTCAGCATGATTGTTATTCAGTGTAGTTTCAAAAGCTGAATGAATGTAAACAAAACTTCAATTACAAACCTGTGTTCAGCAGTTAAAGTGCTCTTGGCACTCTTGGTGAGTAAAACTACAACCTCAGCTAGCCAACTGATTGATGGCCATAGATGGATTCACATACACAAATGATGACTATGTTGGGATTGGTTGGCCATGTGGTGTCTTTATCTTTTTCTCTCATTTACAGATTGAAGGTCTATGTGGTAACTACAATGGTGACCAAAATGATGATTTTGTGCCACCATCTGGAGGCTTTGCGTTAGAAAGTCCAGGTGAATTTGGGGATAGTTGGAAAGTGTTTGATTACTGCCCAGAAGCACCAATCATTGAAGATACATGTGCTCTCCATCCTGAAAGAAAGACGTGGTCTAAAAAACAATGTAGTGTACTGAAATCAGACACTTTTAGACCATGCCATAGCAAAGTTCCTTATGAATCTTGGCTCAGAAGATGTGAATTTGATGCTTGTGGTTGTGATATGGGCGGTGATTGTGAGTGTCTTTGTACAGCCATTGCAGCATATCAATATGAGTGCAACAGGCATGGTATACATATTCGTTGGCGAACTCAAGAACTCTGTCGTAAGTGTACATTTTATTTACTTGCCTTTGAAAATATCTGTATGTTATGAAAATTGGAAGGAAAGTGTCACAGTCATAATTTTTCATAATTATTTGTGAATACACCTGACTGTTATTTACTACACTGTCACAAAGTATTCTGGGAACAAAACAAAATTAGGAGCTTCCCTCCTCTTGAAATTATAGCCTCAGCATTGTTTGGGCAAAGATTAAAAAGTGATGATCCTCCTAACTTTATTTGTTTCCCAGAATTCCTCATGAACCCAGTGTACAGTAGGGTGCTTCTAAGCCAGATATGCAAATTGTATATACTCTATTCTATTTGAAAGTGGTTGCACAGTGCAGGATTGATGAAAATAACTTTAGTCCTCCCCTATTATTATCATTATTTATGTATTTATTTATACATCAATACATCCATGATATGGGTTTTCATGCAATTGCTAAATATAATAAAAACAAAGTTAAAATCAAATCCACATGACAGATACAAAGAATTATGCAACAATATTGAACACCGAGAGGAGTGGGAGAATGCAGAAGGTATTAGATTGATGAACTGTTTGCAATGATGGATGCCCTGTATCTGAAGGATCGAGAGTGGGCTTTTGGAATGTGGAATTTGGTTCTTGTGTTGTGTTGATGAACGGTATCATTGGTTGTTATAAGTTCAGAAAGGTATGATGGTACTTTGTTAGTAATACATTTCTTGATAGACATACATAAGTGCAACTAAGACCCCTTTAACAATCATTTCATGTGATTTGGTCCACAGCTATTCAGTGTGAGGAGTGTTTAGTGTATGTTCCATGCTTACCGATCTGTAATGCAACTTGTGAACACTGGCATCGCAGGGACCCAGATGGCGAATGTTTAGATATCTGCATTGAAGGCTGCGAATGCCCGGAAGGTGAAATCTGGCAAGGAGGGGAATGTGTGCCTGAATGTACACCTGGTCCAGGGTGTCCTCCAGGTTGTCCTACACCACCTGTATGTCCACCTGGGTATGAGTTGAGAATTATCGGGGATGATGGATGTTGTCCTTTCTTTACTTGCGTACCGATAGAATACACAACAACTTCAACACCAGTAACGTTTATCACAACTCCACCGATTCCAACAACGACACCATCGTTTACATCTGAGCATACCACATCAATACCAAGTACAACAGTAACTGGTATGTCACCTAACTTGTCTTTTAAATCTAAGGTTACAATTGTACTTTTGTCACAGAATCATAGAACTCTTGTATTCCAAAACTAAAATATTTTGTAAGTGAGAGTCCTTTTGTAAAAATATCACTGTTACAGTCACCTGATTGGCCATTTGCTAGAATCACTACACAGAAATGATTACCATTTATGTACCACCTGATTTACATATGGTACAATTTACATATATGTTATCTGATCCCCAATAGGTCATTATCTGGACAGAGATGAATCATCAGTGTTCCACCTGATTTACATACAATTTACATAAAATATTATCTCATCCCCAATATGTCATCAACATTCCACCTGATTTACATACAATTTACATAAATGTTAGCACACTTCTGATTGACCAATCTACAACTTAATATGTTATATCTACACTTTTGTTTGAAAGAAAAAACTATGTGTCTTTTTGGCTAAATGTTTTATTGGTATGTACGATTTAAATTTAAGTCAATTTGTTACATTCAAATCCTCTGATGATACTTTCATGAAGATGCCACTTTTTAAAACTGAATGTTTTTGTCATTCTTTTTTTAATAGAGCTTTTTACTCATGTAGTGCAATGCCCTTTCATGGCATAACTTTAGCTAGTGTTAGGTCATACAGGTTTAAATTATTAAAACATTACATGGATCTTTTAAATAATAAATTTTCTCCTGACAATACTGTACTTGGGTAGGACAATGCCACTGTAAAACATGCCACCTTTGTTAAGTTCTGCATTTTTAAATTTGTACAGATATATTTTAATGTATCATAATTTTGTCTTTTCTGCTTTTGTGTACATTTTACATGTCTTTTTATCCTGTCCTTTGTATATCGTTTTTCCCTCGTATTCATTTGTATGTGCAATTTGTTTTTGTTCTATTGTGGAGGGTCGCTTTCTATAGGTGTTTAAGCCCCTGTGTGACTCATCCTGACATTATGTCAAAGCTGAATAAATATTCTTTTATTTTAGTGCAGAGCTTAGCATTGTTCATTTTATAAACACAGTGTGTTATGGGATCATGCAATGTACCAAACCCATGACAGAGTTTTCTTAAAGTTCTTATCTTCTAAGTAAATATTGTACTTGGAGAAACTGATACTATTGATACTATTGACAATTGATATTGTCTCACCATAGTTTGCCCGACATGTGTGACACCAACATGTCCGCCAGGATCAGAACTGATACCCATTGGATATGATGGGTGCTGTACTGAATTTGAATGTCGAATTGTAACCATGCCAACATCAGTTGTAACGACAGCCTATACTACTACACAGCAAGGATCAACCAGTAAGTTGTTATGAATTACTCTTCGTCATCAATGTACAACAAAATAATTAATGGCTTGCAAAAGAAATGAATAATACAGAATATGGTGTTGTTTGCATTACTTTTATAAAAGTGTAAGGCCAAATAAAAAAATAGAGTGTTTCTGATAACCTGACTTAACCCTAGTTTAAGCCACCGACTCTACACTTTACTTCTATTTCCGTTTACGCCATCATGCATTTGCCTCATCTGTGGTCACTTTTTGTAAAAATCATATTCCAGAGAGAAAGAATGTCTTTTTAGCATTTGCCTCATCTGTGGTCACTTTTTGTAAAAATCATATTCCAGAGAGAAAGAATGTCTTTTTAGCATTTGCCTCATCTGTGGTCACTTTTTGTAAAAATCGTATTCCAGAGAGAAAGCATGTCTTTTTAGACTATAACAGTACAGTCTGCATAACATTCATTCAGATAGGTGGCTTTAATTTAAAGAGTATCTTGTAGAAGTGCTCTTTTTGATGGGGTTCTGCTTTTCCTTTTGTGGGCAGTTCAACCTCTTTACCTGCCAGGGAAGTAGATGTCAAGATTATTGTGAATGTTTAGGCAGGTAATAAAGCTGTCTGCTGATCTATTTTACTTTACTTCTCAGCGTGCCCTGTGACTTGTCCACCTATTCCAACATGTCCAATTGGATATGAACCAATAAGTGAATGGGATGGTTGTTGTGAAGTATCAGGGGGTTGTACTCCTATTCCATCACCAACCCCAGGTAAGTCATCCTTACTTATTGTGAAGTATCAGGGGGTTGTACTCCTATTCCATCAGCAGCCCCAGGTAAGTCATCCTTGCTTTAATGTGAAATATCAGGGGGTTGAACTCCTATTCCATCACCAGCCCCAGGTAAGTCATCCTTGCTTATGATTATTGTGAAATAATGGGAGTGGGAGGGGGGGGGGGGTGTACATTGCTCTCCCGTTTCATAACCAACCATAGTTATCCTTGCTTATAGTGAAGTATCAGGGGGTTGTACTCCTAACTCCTATTCCATCACCAACCCCAGGTTTTAAAGTTGTCCTTGCTTATTGTGAAGTAGCAGGGGTTGTACATCATACTCCTGTTTCATCACCAACCCTAGTCATCCTGGGGGGGTGGGGGGGTGGGGGTGGGGGGGTGGTACCCGTATTTCAACCCGAACCTCAGATTGGTCATCCTTACATGTTGTGGCATACCAATATCAAGGGTTGTACTCATGTTCCATCCACAACCTCAGCTGCAAATAGTGATTCCAAATAAGTTGCATACTTATACCTGATTGAATTATTATGGAAATATCTATAAATCTTGACAATGATATTTGTAATCTACAGAATGTACTCTCCCCCACCCACCCACCCACCCACCCACCCACCCATGACATGAATGTTGACAATGGTCTTTGTAATCTACAGAATGTACTTGCCCCCCACCATTGACTTGTCCCACTGGATCACTGACTGTCACGGAAGGCTATGATGACTGTGGCTGTCCAATCTATGAGTGTGTCAAAGAATGTATGTATACTTTTCATATTTTAATGCATTATCATATGACAAGTATTTTTTTTCTAGTACATAGCGAATGTCATAATACCATGCAGCTTTTCTGTTTGATACAACCACGCAGAAACCAACAAGAAACTGGACATGCTACACTTTAAGATTGAATGAATACAGTTTCTTGCTATGTTTTGTCTAAGTGAAATGAACTACACATGCTACCATACAGATATCAACTGAACACCGCAAAGGACATTTTACTTGCCCTTCATCGGGTGTTTGATACTATGAAACACATTGTAACCCGAATGTCTGCATGGAGTTACAGTATATTTAATTTCATTTAGACTAAAGTAAATGTAGCAAAAAATGCGATCGTGCTATTAAAGTGTAGCATATGCAGTTTCTTGTTGGTTTCTGCGTGGTTGTAGCAAACAGAAAAGCTCCACAGTATTGTGAAATTCAGTGAATATCATTTTCTACATTATTTTTGGTGCATTTGAAAAATAATCATGCACTTACTGAAATATATTACTATTAAATATAATAATGAGGGGTTTATGTACCCAGAGAGAAATAATGTGAAGAAATAATTCATAAGATGCAGTGTGTGATAATAATATAATCATCTCTTTTGCATGGCCCAAGAGTCTTCTCTCTAGTAAACACATTGATTCATTTAGGTATAATAATCAATTAGAGAAAAGATAATGACAACGACGACGATGGCAACGACGACGACGACGACGACGACGATGATGACGACGACAACAACAAAACACTTCACAGAAAGAACGATTTTAAGTTTAAATTTTGAAAATTATTCTATTATTAAAGCAGTGGTGAATTTTTTTTTTCATATTTGCCATCTAGTTTATAATTTTACCATAGTTATAGATAACGACCACTTGTTAGTATATGTATATTGTATCATTTGTACTTTAATGATTCATCTCTGAATTCAAAAGTGGTCTCTGTATTTAAGTTTCTTTTTCAGAAACTGTGAAATATTCACTGCTTCCTTCAACTGTAAAGTGTTCTAATGTATTTCAATAGCATGTCTTTTCTCTTTTAATGCCTACATAAACAAGTTATTGTCTTTTTTTACAGTGACACCACCACCAACACACTTCCCAACAGTGTCATGGCCTCCGAGACCTAACCAAACAACAACAGCCATTCCTTCAAGTAAGATAGCACTTTTTAAATATATTTGGTTGTAAAATAACACCAGAATAAATGTTGATAAGACTCTGGGATCATAGATACAAATGAAAATTTGTACCCACAGCACAGTAAAAAAATCAGTTTGATGTACTTGGAGAACAAAACTTCATTTTTAAATATAATTTATTAGAAGTAAATCTTTTCTGTTCTTAGATTAAATTGCTGCATGCATACATTAGCAGTATTAACACTGCAAATATATCGGGCTACTACTGAATATAGATTATAGTTATCAAGCCAGTACACTTATTGAGAAGGCATACACTGAATGAATATGACTGACAGAAGTAAATCACAGGGACTAACAATTTCTTGATATCTGTATTACTGCATTCATCTTATACTAGAATGTACAAAAAGAACAAGAAGGCCGACATATTCTCATCAGTGCCCATAATTATGGATGTGTAGGATGTATAGAGAAGGTACATCAACCAAAAAGAATATTATTGATATTTTAATGACATACCTATGGGGTCAAAGTCAAGAATTCAAGATACAGCAGTTTCGAAAAAATATATTACCATAACATTCGTTGTAGCACAACTAAAACAAAAATTAATGAAAATTTCGTATTTTAAATTTCAGCTATGCTGCCAGCCACAACGACTGGACCCACACAAATAGGTACAACTCCTGTACCTCCAGGCAGCACTCCTGCACCACCAGGTACCACATCAGGACCTCCAGGCAGTACTCCTGCACCACCAGGTACCACATCAGGACCTCCAGGCAGTACTCCTGCACCACCAGGTACTACATCAGGACCTCCAGGCAGTACTCCTGCACCACCAGGTACTACATCAGGACCTCCAGGCAGTACTCCTGCACCACCAGGTACCACATCAGGACCTCCAGGCAGCACTCCTGCACCACCAGGTACCACATCAGGACCTCCAGGCAGCACTCCTGCACCACCAGGTACCACATCAGGACCTCCAGGCAGCACTCCTGCACCACCAGGTACCACATCAGGACCTCCAGGCAGCACTCCTGCACCACCAGGTACCACATCAGGACCTCCAGGCAGCACTCCTGCACCACCAGGTACCACATCTGGACCTCCAGGCAGCACTCCTGCACCACCAGGTACCACATCAGGACCTCCAGGCAGCACTCCTGCACCACCAGGTACCACATCAGGACCTCCAGGCAGCACTCCTGCACCACCAGTTACTACATCAGGACCTCCAGGCAGCACTCCTGCACCACCAGGTACCACATCAGGACCTCCAGGCAGCACTCCTGCACCACCAGGTACCACATCAGGACCTCCAGGCAGTACTCCTGCACCACCAGGTACCACATCAGGACCTCCAGGCAGCACTCCTGCACCACCAGGTACCACATCAGGTCCTCCAGGCAGTACTCCTGCACCACCAGGTACCACATCAGGACCTCCAGGCAGCACTCCTGCACCACCAGGTACCACATCAGGACCTCCAGGCAGTACTCCTGCACCACCAGGTACCACATCAGGACCTCCAGGCAGTACTCCTGCACCACCAGGTACCACATCAGGACCTCCAGGCAGCACTCCTGCACCACCAGGTACCACATCAGGACCTCCAGGCAGCACTCCTGCACCACCAGGTACCACATCCGGACCTCCAGGCAGTACTCCTGCACCACCAGGTACCACATCAGGACCTCCAGGCAGCACTCCTGCACCACCAGGTACCACATCAGGACCTCCAGGCAGTACTCCTGCACCACCAGGTACCACATCAGGACCTCCAGGCAGTACTCCTGCGCCACCAGGTACCACATCAGGACCTCCAGGCAGCACTCCTGCACCACCAGGTACCACATCCGGACCTCCAGGCAGTACTCCTGCACCACCAGGTACCACATCAGGACCTCCAGGCAGCACTCCTGCACCACCAGGTACCACATCAGGACCTCCAGGCAGTACTCCTGCACCACCAGGTACCACATCAGGACCTCCAGGCAGCACTCCTGCACCACCAGGTACCACATCAGGACCTCCAGGCAGCACTCCTGCACCACCAGGTACCACATCAGGACCTCCAGGCAGCACTCCTGCACCACCAGGTACCACGTCAGGACCTCCAGGCAGCACTCCTGCACCACCAGGTACTACATCAGGACCTCCAGGCAGCACTCCTGCACCACCAGGTACCACATCAGGACCTCCAGGCAGCACTCCTGCACCACCAGGTACCACATCAGGACCTCCAGGCAGTACTCCTGCACCACCGGGTACCACATCAGGACCTCCAGGCAGCACTCCTGCACCACCAGGTACCACATCAGGTCCTCCAGGCAGTACTCCTGCACCACCAGGTACCACATCAGGACCTCCAGGCACTACTCCTGCACCACCAGGTACCACATCAGGACCTCCAGGCAGCACTCCTGCACCACCAGGTACCACATCAGGACCTCCAGGCAGTACTCCTGCACCACCAGGTACCACATCAGGACCTCCAGGCAGTACTCCTGCGCCACCAGGTACCACATCAGGACCTCCAGGCAGCACTCCTGCACCACCAGGTACCACATCTGGACCTCCAGGCAGTACTCCTGCACCACCAGGTACCACATCCGGACCTCCAGGAAGTACTCCTGCACCACCAGGTACCACATCAGGACCTCCAGGCAGCACTCCTGCACCACCAGGTACCACATCAGGACCTCCAGGCAGCACTCCTGCACCACCAGGTACCACATCAGGACCTCCAGGCAGCACTCCTGCACCACCAGGTACCACATCAGGACCTCCAGGCAGTACTCCTGCACCACCAGGTACCACATCAGGACCTCCAGGCAGCACTCCTGCACCACCAGGTACAACATCAGGTCCTCCAGGCAGTACTCCTGCACCACCAGGTACCACATCAGGACCTCCAGGCAGTACTCCTGCACCACCAGGTACCACATCAGGATCTCCAGGCAGTACTCCTGCACCACCAGGTACCACATCAGGACCTCCAGGCAGCACTCCTGCACCACCAGCTACTACATCAGGACCTCCAGGCAGCACTCCTGCACCACCAGCTACCACATCAGGACCTCCAGGCAGCACTCCTGCACCACCAGGTACCACATCAGGACCTCCAGGCAGCACTCCTGCACCACCAGGTACCACATCAGGGCCCCCAGGCAGTACTCCTGCACCACCAGGTACCACATCAGGACCTCCAGGCAGCACACCTGCACCACCAGGTACCACATCAGGACCTCCAGGCAGCACTCCTGCACCACCAGTTACCACATCTGGACCTCCAGGCAGCACTCCTGCACCACCAGGTACCACATCAGGACCTCCAGGCAGTACTCCTGCACCACCAGGTACCACATCAGGACCTCCAGGCAGTACTCCTGCGCCACCAGGTACCACATCAGGACCTCCAGGCAGCACTCCTGCACCACCAGGTACCACATCTGGACCTCCAGGCAGCACTCCTGCACCACCAGGTACCACATCCGGACCTCCAGGAAGTACTCCTGCACCACCAGGTACCACATCAGGACCTCCAGGCAGCACTCCTGCACCACCAGGTACCACATCAGGACCTCCAGGCAGCACTCCTGCACCACCAGGTACCACATCAGGACCTCCAGGCAGTACTCCTGCACCACCAGGTACCACATCAGGACCTCCAGGCAGCACTCCTGCACCACCAGGTACAACATCAGGTCCTCCAGGCAGTACTCCTGCACCACCAGGTACCACATCAGGACCTCCAGGCAGTACTCCTGCACCACCAGGTACCACATCAGGACCTCCAGGCAGCACTCCTGCACCACCAGGTACCACATCAGGACCTCCAGGCAGCACTCCTGCACCACCAGCTACTACATCAGGACCTCCAGGCAGCACTCCTGCACCACCAGCTACCACATCAGGACCTCCAGGCAGCACTCCTGCACCACCAGGTACCACATCAGGACCTCCAGGCAGCACTCCTGCACCACCAGGTACCACATCAGGGCCCCCAGGCAGTACTCCTGCACCACCAGGTACCACATCAGGACCTCCAGGCAGCACACCTGCACCACCAGGTACCACATCAGGACCTCCAGGCAGCACTCCTGCACCACCAGTTACCACATCAGGACCTCCAGGCAGCACTCCTGCACCACCAGGTACCACATCAGGTCCTCCAGGCAGCACTCCTGCACCACCAGGTACCACATCAGGACCTCCAGGCAGCACTCCTGCACCACCAGGTACCACATCAGGACCTCCAGGCAGTACTCCTGCACCACCAGGTACCACATCAGGACCTCCAGGCAGCACTCCTGCACCACCAGGTACCACATCAGGACCTCCAGGCAGTACTCCTGCACCACCAGGTACCACATCAGGACCTCCAGGCAGCACTCCTGCACCACCAGGTACCACATCAGGACCTCCAGGCAGCACTCCTGCACCTCCAGGTACCACATCAGGTCCTCCAGGCAGCACTCCTGCACCACCAGGCACCACATCAGGACCTCCATTCAGCACTCCTGCACCACCAGGCACCACATCAGGACCTCCATTCAGCACTCCTGCACCACCAGGTACCACATCAGGACCTCCAGGCAGCACTCCTGCACCTCCAGGTACCACATCAGGTCCTCCAGGCAGCACTCCTGCACCACCAGGTACCACATCAGGACCTCCAGGCAGTACTCCTGCACCACCAGGTACCACATCAGGACCTCCAGGCAGCACTCCTGCACCACCAGGTACCACATCAGGACCTCCAGGCAGCACTCCTGCACCACCAGGTACCACATCTGGACCTCCAGGCAGCACTCCTGCACCACCAGGTACCACATCAGGACCTCCAGGCAGCACTCCTGCACCACCAGGTACCACATCTGGACCTCCAGGCAGCACTCCTGCACCACCAGGTACCACACCAGGACCTCCAGGCAGCACTCCTGCACCACCAGGTACCACACCAGGACCTCCAGGCAGCACTCCTGCACCACCAGGTACCACATCAGGACCTCCAGGCAGCACTCCTGCACCACCAGGTACCACATCTGGACCTCCAGGCAGCACTCCTGCACCACCAGGTACCACATCAGGACCTCCAGGCAGTACTCCTGCACCACCAGGTACCACATCAGGACCTCCAGCCAGTACTCCTGCACCACCAGGTACCACATCCGGACCTCCAGGCAGCACTCCTGCACCACCAGGTACCACATCAGGACCTCCAGGCAGCACTCCTGCACCACCAGGTACCACATCAGGACCTCCAGGCAGTACTCCTGCACCACCAGGTACCACATCAGGACCTCCAGGCAGCACTCCTGCACCACCAGTTACTACATCAGGACCTCCAGGCAGCACTCCTGCACCACCAGGTACCACATCAGGACCTCCAGGCAGCACTCCTGCACCACCAGGTACCACATCTGGACCTCCAGGCAGCACTCCTGCACCACCAGGTACCACATCAGGACCTCCAGGCAGTACTCCTGCACCACCAGGTACAACATCAGGACCACCAGTCAGTACTCCTGCACCACCAGGTACCACATCAGGACCTCCAGGCAGCACTCCTGCGCCACCAGGTACCACATCAGGACCTCCAGGCAGCACTCCTGCACCACCAGGTACCACATCAGGACCTCCAGGCAGTACTCCTGCACCACCAGGTACCACATCAGGGCCTCCAGGCAGTACTCCTGCACCACCAGGGACTACATCAGGACCTCCAGGCAGCACTCCTGCGCCACCAGGTACCACATCAGGACCTCCAGGCAGCACTCCTGCACCACCAGTTACCACATCAGGACCTCCAGGCAGCACTCCTGCACCACCAGGTACCACATCAGGTCCTCCAGGCAGCACTCCTGCACCACCAGGTACCACATCAGGACCTCCAGGCAGCACTCCTGCACCACCAGGTACCACATCAGGACCTCCAGGCAGTACTCCTGCACCACCAGGTACCACATCAGGACCTCCAGGCAGCACTCCTGCACCACCAGGTACCACATCAGGACCTCCAGGCAGTACTCCTGCACCACCAGGTACCACATCAGGACCTCCAGGCAGCACTCCTGCACCACCAGGTACCACATCAGGACCTCCAGGCAGCACTCCTGCACCTCCAGGTACCACATCAGGTCCTCCAGGCAGCACTCCTGCACCACCAGGCACCACATCAGGACCTCCATTCAGCACTCCTGCACCACCAGGCACCACATCAGGACCTCCATTCAGCACTCCTGCACCACCAGGTACCACATCAGGACCTCCAGGCAGCACTCCTGCACCTCCAGGTACCACATCAGGTCCTCCAGGCAGCACTCCTGCACCACCAGGTACCACATCAGGACCTCCAGGCAGTACTCCTGCACCACCAGGTACCACATCAGGACCTCCAGGCAGCACTCCTGCACCACCAGGTACCACATCAGGACCTCCAGGCAGCACTCCTGCACCACCAGGTACCACATCTGGACCTCCAGGCAGCACTCCTGCACCACCAGGTACCACATCAGGACCTCCAGGCAGCACTCCTGCACCACCAGGTACCACATCTGGACCTCCAGGCAGCACTCCTGCACCACCAGGTACCACACCAGGACCTCCAGGCAGCACTCCTGCACCACCAGGTACCACACCAGGACCTCCAGGCAGCACTCCTGCACCACCAGGTACCACATCAGGACCTCCAGGCAGCACTCCTGCACCACCAGGTACCACATCTGGACCTCCAGGCAGCACTCCTGCACCACCAGGTACCACATCAGGACCTCCAGGCAGTACTCCTGCACCACCAGGTACCACATCAGGACCTCCAGCCAGTACTCCTGCACCACCAGGTACCACATCCGGACCTCCAGGCAGCACTCCTGCACCACCAGGTACCACATCAGGACCTCCAGGCAGCACTCCTGCACCACCAGGTACCACATCAGGACCTCCAGGCAGTACTCCTGCACCACCAGGTACCACATCAGGACCTCCAGGCAGCACTCCTGCACCACCAGTTACTACATCAGGACCTCCAGGCAGCACTCCTGCACCACCAGGTACCACATCAGGACCTCCAGGCAGCACTCCTGCACCACCAGGTACCACATCTGGACCTCCAGGCAGCACTCCTGCACCACCAGGTACCACATCAGGACCTCCAGGCAGTACTCCTGCACCACCAGGTACAACATCAGGACCACCAGTCAGTACTCCTGCACCACCAGGTACCACATCAGGACCTCCAGGCAGCACTCCTGCGCCACCAGGTACCACATCAGGACCTCCAGGCAGCACTCCTGCACCACCAGGTACCACATCAGGACCTCCAGGCAGTACTCCTGCACCACCAGGTACCACATCAGGGCCTCCAGGCAGTACTCCTGCACCACCAGGGACTACATCAGGACCTCCAGGCAGCACTCCTGCGCCACCAGGTACCACATCAGGACCTCCAGGCAGTACTCCTGCACCACCAGGTACCACATCAGGGCCTCCAGGCAGTACTCCTGCACCACCAGGGACTACATCAGGACCTCCAGGCAGTACTCCTGCACCACCAGGTACCACATCAGGACCTCCAGGCAGTACTCCTGCACCACCAGGTACCACATCAGGACCTCCAGGCAGTACTCCTGCACCACCAGGTACCACATCAGGACCTCCAGGCAGTACTCCTGCACCACCAGGTACCACATCAGGGCCTCCAGGCAGTACTCCTGCACCACCAGGGACTACATCAGGACATCCAGGCAGCACTCCTGCACCACCAGGTACCACATCAGGACTACCAGCGACAACTCTGCCAATCACTACCGGTAAGATTTTCCTAAACATTATTTCTTCTTCAAAATTTTTAATTTTTCCTGTTTCTAGTATTTTGCTTCAGTTTGAATACAGAAAACTTGATTTTTACTGAAATCTGTTCATTAAACATGATATTTCTAAATTTCTGACTGCCAATTTCACCATTCATTTTCTCTATTTGCTAGTACTACTTATTCATATTCAGGGCCTGTACTTTCTATGGCATTGCTAGCTTTTCACATTCAGGGCTGTCATGTCGCATTATAAACTGAACATGATATGGGATGCATGGCATTTGTACAAATATGAAATAGTTAATATGAAAAATCCTTCATACAGGGTAAGGGAAGGCAGATATATCAAGTGCACCGTAATTACGTGTGAGGACAAGTTACGCCGAGTGAAGACGCATGAAGACGATAAACAACGAGAAACGGGAGATAATGAGGTGTTCGTAGTTCATGAATAACTGACAATAGATAATGACTTTTGCCCTCCTTTGTTTTCTATAAGTACATCGTATTCATGCGTTTTGGGATGTTATTGGATGTTATAGCCTTGGTTTGTTTCCAGTACCGACATCGTCTTTGTGCGTCTTTGACCGTAATTTGAAAAAAAAGTAAAAAAACATCGGAACTATGCACAATCAACAGGGCTCGAAATGAACTTGATTCCCTGGTAGCCCCATACAACACATGTAAAGGTACATACAACTAGTTAATATCATAAAATGATAAAAAGACATCCAGATGTCTAAAAAAAATATAATAATACACAGACAGAAGAGGAAGGTGTGCATACAAAATTATTAATCGAATTATAAAATTATACGCGATGTATCGGTAATCGACCGTGGCCCTTGGGAATGTGTTGACCTTTCCACAATTATACAACCAAAACCCTGTGTGTTTATGATGATGATGAAGCGAGAAATGGTCAATATAATTTGCACCAAAAAGCTCAATTTCCAAAATACAAGTACAACTTACGATGTCGGATTACGGTATGCCAGTGCCAGTGCAGTGGTACGGTGATTAGTGTGTTGCACTATACGCCCATTTCATATGTCATGACTAATTTTATATCTTTTAAATGCGACTACAAGTAAAACAGGTCTTAGAAATTCATAATTACTGCGAACAATATCAACTGAAACTTCATTTTATATGATAGGATTTAAGCCGAGAACGACTACGAGTGTCATTTACCAAATATGTATACATCGGCAATCAACGCACATGACATCAGCAATGACATGTAGACTCATTAGTGAATGACCGGTTTACTATTCTCAGGCTACGGACTCAGTGATATGAAACCTTGTATTTCCGCAATTTTCCAACGTAAAATGTAATTTACTTGAACTTTAGCCATAAACAAATGTTAATATCTTGGTAAGAAACATAGAGAAAAGTGACTCAGAAACAGTTGAATTACTTGTAATTTGCCTGACGAATCCACCGCTACTAACTTTAAATTGTAATCAGATAGAAAATTATCATGGATTCATTTGTGCTCGTTTATGCAGCTGTCTAATTTACATACCCTCAAAGCAACCCTTTAGAATGGAAATTACAGTTTTCAACAACAATGAAGTTTAGAATTATTCAATGTGAAACAATGAAATAATATCGGTGATTTGTAAAATGAAAAACAATTCTCAAATATCGGATTGCGGAGTGAGTAGATAGACGTTGTGAAAGCAACTAAAATTAAGAGAGCGAGCATAGCAGCGGGAGAATGCGTTGTGGTCGTTGCAGTGTCGTATTTTGTTTTTTGCACGGCACATTTTTTTTATCGTATATGCACACTTTCATTGCAAATACATTGTTCCACATTGTACATCTTCGAGATATTTTGTAAGCCTTTTAGGTAAATAGTGGCTCACTTAGGCTGCCAAATATTGAAAGTGGTAGCCCCGTGCTAACAGATAGACTGTTTCGAGCCCTGAGTACTTACGACCGGTATAGCGATCTACTATATAAATTAGTACACTGCTGTGTTTATCATTCCCTCTTCAAATTCATGAGGTTAAGAAAAAACAACATTTTGAAGAAGAAAAAATCCCTGAGTTTAAAAAGTACCAAATGTGAATGAAAAACAAATAATACAGTCAAACAAACTTTGAAATAATGTATTTTTTATTAATTACCGTTACTGGCTGAGTATCATGATTTGGTCCTGCTATATCAGATGACAGCATTAGTTACATACTGTAAACTTGATACGGAAAGCTGACATTAGGTGTCCTTGAAACTCAGAAATCTTGAACAAAAACTATCAACAACATCAAAGTTAGGATGCTTTGTAAATACCACTGTAATTATGTTCTGATTTTCACAACACATTCATTCTTCATGTCTTGGACCGGGCGCACATGCATTGGCCGTATAGTGGCCATGCCAGTGATCACACATTGATTCAGTGCCCAACATTCACATGTTTCACTGTCACCATCATGCAACGCGATCCCCTAACACAACTTTTCGGAATTAAAATACACATGTACTAATTTCGTTTCCATTAATCTAACCCCCATCAACAAATGAAAAAAAAACACAACCTGTCCCATAAATTTGTTCAATAGTACAGGAATCGATATATTCAAGAAGTCTGCGATTTATTCATGAAACATTGCGATCTTCCTTGTAACGTTCGCCGACTGATTTTCGTCCCTTATTCTCAAATTTACGAACAATACAAAAGAAAGAAAGGAAAAAACCAAGCTAGATTTATTAGATTATCTGTTGAGTGTTTGTACATCAAATTAAATACACCGACGTACACATCGGTACAGCCGCTGTGCTTCGGCCGTGGCTTGGATTTTGTGTATTCCTTGTCGCCCACTGGGGTGAACGGCAGTATGTTGAATGGAGTTATGTTGAAACGAAGATCAGGGCCCTGAAAAGGGCTGACAGGGAAAATATTCCCTGTACCTTCTGATCTTCATTGAGAACTAGACAAGAGACGTAGGTAAGACATCTGAAGCTATCGAAATACAAATGGGTAACTCTTTGGAGACACATACTAATATTATATGTATTGTTTAACCCATAGAACAACGTAAAGCCACGTCTTTCAGATTAGTGATTGACAGACAATAGATGTTTATGTACAAACTTTTGCTCATGAATATGCGTGAAACCTTATGAATATTCGTCATCCTTTATTGTCTTCACTCGTCTTTACCCGGCATAACGCGTCCTAACACGTAATTACGATACACTTGATATATCTGCCTTCCCTAATATAGTCAATCTAATCAAAACTTGGAGCCATTACTACTGACCTACATTGTACCAATGTGTATGTGTGCTAGATGTTTCCATTATCAGTTCTCTTGAAATAGCTCTCATCAAGATAACTTCCATTTTTTCAGGACCACCTGGCCATCCACCAGTAACAAGTAAGTGTGGTTATCTTGTTGTTATCCATATCACAAATGCACTGTGCCAGGTGCATTTTTATCTCTGCTGTCAGCGATATGTTTGATTTATTTCCGTTGTAGTACGTCGTCCATTGTCTGTCGACTTTTTCTGTTTTAATCTTCTCCAACAC
The DNA here is from genome assembly GCF_964340395.1 of Glandiceps talaboti. Lineage (NCBI taxonomy): Eukaryota > Metazoa > Hemichordata > Enteropneusta > Spengelidae > Glandiceps > Glandiceps talaboti. The sequence continues at coordinate 19,804,586 of NC_135561.1, read as the reverse complement.
TGGGAGTCAGAATGTTTTGACATTTGGTGTGTGTGATGAAATAAAGAATACAACATCTTCACCTTGTCCATTTCCTGTACCGTTTATGTAACAAAGATGTTTAAAACGTAACAGAGATATTTTGACCAAAAAAATGGAAAAGGCATGCAGTGCTTATGGGACCACATGTTAGAATTGATACAACCCTGAGTCAACACTGTTTTCTTTCTATTTTCTTGAACACGTCAGCTTGTCCTACATGTCCAGAGCCAATCACCTGTCCTCCTGGTTTTGAACTAAAGAAAAAATTTGATGGTTGTTGCACACAGTATATTTGTTATGAACCAGCAACAACAGGTAAAGACAAACACTCATATTGGACAATTTTATTTTCATTCAGTGGTCTAGTATGTAATGACAAGAAGGGAATCTGTATAATTATGATTTCAGAAAGAAATGTTTTTTGAAAAATATTTTATGAAATGGCCAACAATAATATACTTATGACAAGCTGAACACAATAGTAGTGATGGAAATCATCTTCCGATTATATCTCCTTACAGTTTCTTAATAACATATATTTCTATACCATAAACATCTACTTTCTACCACCAGTGCTGTTAGTAACAGTTTCTCTAGAGTTGAGATGCTTTCTCTGGTGCAAAACATTCATATCCCTAATTGTCCAGTAACTTCTGTCATGACAAATGCCTATTAAAGCATGAAATAAATCATTATTACAGGACCTGTACCACCAGGTACCACATCAGGACCTCCAGGCAGCACTCCTGCACCACCAGGTACCACATCAGGACCTCCAGGCAGCACTCCTGTACCACCAGGTACCACATCCGGACCTCCAGGCAGCACTCCTGCACCACCAGGTACCACATCAGGACCTCCAGGCAGCACTCCTGCACCACCAGGTACCACATCAGGACCTCCAGGCAGCACTCCTATACCACCCGGTACCACATCAGGACTACCAGGCAGTACTCCTGCACCACCAGGTACCACATCAGGACCTCCAGGCAGCACTCCTGCACCACCAGGTACCACATCTGGACCTCCAGGCAGCACTCCTGCACCACCAGGTACCACATCAGGACCTCCAGGCAGCACTCCTGCACCACCAGGTACCACATCAGGACCTCCAGGCAGCACTCCTGCACCACCAGGTACAACATCAGGACCTCCAGGCAGCACTCCTGCACCACCAGGTACCACATCTGGACCTCCAGGCAGCACTCCTGCACCACCAGGTACCACATCAGGACCTCCAGGCAGTACTCCTGCACCACCAGGTACCACATCAGGACCTCCAGGCAGCACTCCTGCACCACCAGGTACCACATCAGGACCTCCAGGCAGCACTCCTGCACCACCAGGTACCACATCAGGACCTCCAGGCAGCACTCCTGCACCACCAGGTACCACATCGGGACCTCCAGGCAGTACTCCTGCTCCACCAGGTACCACATCAGGACCTCCTGGCAGCACTCCTGCACCACCAAGTACCACATCAGGACCTCCAGGCAGCACTCCTGCACCACCAGGTACCACATCGGGACCTCCAGGCAGTACTCCTGCACCACCAGGAACCACATCAGGACCTCCTGGCAGCACTCCTGCACCACCAGGTACCACATCGGGACCTCAAGGCAGCACTCCTGCACCACCAGGTACCACATCCGGACCTCCAGGCAGTACTCCTGCACCACCAGGTACCACATCAGGACCTCCAGGCAGCACTCCTGCACCACCAGGTACCACATCAGGACCTCCAGGCAGTACTCCTGCACCACCAGGTACCACATCAGGACCTCCAGGCAGCACTCCTGCACCACCAGGTACCACATCAGGACCTCAAGGCAGCACTCCTGCACCACCAGGTACCACATCCGGACCTCCAGGCAGTACTCCTGCACCACCAGGTACCACATCAGGGCCTCCAGGCAGCACTCCTGCACCACCAGGTACCACATCAGGACCACCAGGCAGCACTCCTGCACCACCAGGTACCACATCAGGACCTCCAGGCAGCACTCCAGCACCACCAGGTACCACATCAGGACCTCCAGGCAGTACTCCTGCACCACCAGGTACCACATCAGGGCCTCCAGGCAGTACTCCTGCTCCACCAGTTACCACATCAGGACCTCCAGGCAGCACTCCTGCACCACCAGGTACCACATCAGGACCTCCAGGCAGTACTCCTGCACCACCAGGTACCACATCAGGACCTCCAGGCAGCACTCCTGCACCACCAGGTACCACATCAGGACCACCAGTCACCACTCCTGCACCACCAGGTACCACATCAGGACCTCCAGGCAGCACTCCTGCACCACCAGGTACCACATCAGGACCTCCAGGCAGTACTCCTGCACCACCAGGTACTACATCAGGACCTCCAGGCAGCACTCCTGCACCACCAGGTACCACATCAGGACCTCCAGGCAGTACTCCTGCACCACCAGGTACCACATCAGGACCTCCAGGCAGCACTCCTGCACCACCAGGTACCACATCGGGACCTCCAGGCAGCACTACTGCACCACCAGGTACCACATCGGGACCTCCAGGCAGCACTCCTGCACCACCAGGTACCACATCAGGACCTCCAGGCAGCACTCCTGCACCACCAGGTACCACATCGGGACCTCCAGGCAGCACTCCTGCACCACCAGGTACCACATCAGGACCTCCAGGCAGCACTCCTGCACCACCAGGTACCACATCAGGACCTCCAGGCAGCACTCCAGCACCACCAGGTACCACATCCGGACCTCCAGGCAGTACTCCTGCACCACCAGGTACCACATTAGGACCTCCAGGCAGCACTCCTGCACCACCAGGTACCACATCAGGACCTCCAGGCAGCACTCCTGCACCACCAGGTACCACATCAGGACCTCCAGGCACCACTCCTGCACCACCTGGTACCACATCAGGACCTCCAGGCAGCACTCCTGCACCACCAGGTACCACATCAGGACCTCCAGGCAGCACTCCTGCACCACCAGGTACCACATCAGGACCTCCAGGCAGCACTCCTGCACCACCAGGTACCACATCAGGACCTCCAGGCAGCACTCCTGCACCACCAGGTACCACATCAGGACCTCCAGGCAGCACTCCTGCACCACCAGGTACCACATCCGGACCTCCAGGCAGTACTCCTGCACCACCAGGTACCACATCAGGGCCTCCAGGCAGCACTCCTGCACCACCAGGTACCACATCAGGACCTCCAGGCAGCACTCCTGCACCACCTGGTACCACATCCGGACCTCCAGGCAGTACTCCTGCACCACCAGGTACCACATCAGGGCCTCCAGGCAGCACTCCTGCACCACCAGGTACCACATCAGGGCCTCCAGGCAGTACTCCTGCACCACCAGGTACCACATCAGGGCCTCCAGGCAGTACTCCTGCTCCACCAGTTACCACATCAGGACCTCCGGGCAGCACTCCTGCACCACCAGGTACCACATCAGGACCTCCGGGCAGCACTCCTGCACCACCAGGTACCACATCAGGACCTCCAGGCAGCACTCCTGCACCACCAGGTACCACATCAGGACCTCCAGGCAGCACTCCTGCACCACCAGGTACCACATCAGGACCTCCAGGCAGCACTCCTGCACCACCAGGTACCACATCAGGACCTCCAGGCAGCACTCCTGCACCACCAGGTACCACATCAGGACCTCCAGGCAGCACTCCTGCACCACCAGGTACCACATCCGGACCTCCAGGCAGTACTCCTGCACCACCAGGTACCACATCAGGGCCTCCAGGCATCACTCCTGCACCACCAGGTACCACATCAGGACCTCCAGGCAGCACTCCTGCACCACCTGGTACCACATCCGGACCTCCAGGCAGTACTCCTGCACCACCAGGTACCACATCAGGGCCTCCAGGCAGCACTCCTGCACCACCAGGTACCACATCAGGACCTCCAGGCAGCACTCCTGCACCACCAGGTACCACATCAGGACCTCCAGGCAGCACTCCAGCACCACCAGGTACCACATCAGGACCTCCAGGCAGCACTCCTGCACCACCAGGTACCACATCAGGGCCTCCAGGCAGTACTCCTGCACCACCAGGTACCACATCAGGGCCTCCAGGCAGTACTCCTGCACCACCAGGTACCACATCAGGGCCTCCAGGCAGTACTCCTGCTCCACCAGTTACCACATCAGGACCTCCAGGCAGCACTCCTGCACCACCAGGTACCACATCAGGACCTCCAGGCAGTACTCCTGCACCACCAGGTACCACATCAGGACCTCCAGGCAGCACTCCTGCACCACCAGGTACCACATCAGGACCTCCAGGCAGCACTCCTGCGCCACCAGGTACCACATCAGGACCTCCAGGCAGCACTCCTGCACCACCAGGTACCACATCAGGACCTCCAGGCAGCACTCCTGCACCACCAGGTACCACATCAGGACCTCCAGGCAGCACTCCAGCACCACCAGGAACCACATCAGGACCTCCTGGCAGCACTCCTGCACCACCAGGTACCACATCGGGACCTCCAGGCAGCACTCCTGCACCACCAGGTACCACATCGGGACCTCCAGGCAGCACTCCTGCACCACCAGGTACCACATCAGGACCTCCAGGCAGCACTCCTGCACCACCAGGTACCACATCAGGACCTCCAGGCAGCACTCCAGCACCACCAGGTACCACATCCGGACCTCCAGGCAGTACTCCTGCACCACCAGGTACCACATTAGGACCTCCAGGCAGCACTCCTGCACCACCAGGTACCACATCAGGACCTCCAGGCAGCACTCCTGCACCACCAGGTACCACATCAGGACCTCCAGGCACCACTCCTGCACCACCTGGTACCACATCAGGACCTCCAGGCAGCACTCCTGCACCACCAGGTACCACATCAGGACCTCCAGGCAGCACTCCTGCACCACCAGGTACCACATCAGGACCTCCAGGCAGCACTCCTGCACCACCAGGTACCACATCAGGACCTCCAGGCAGCACTCCTGCACCACCAGGTACCACATCAGGACCTCCAGGCAGCACTCCTGCACCACCTGGTACCACATCCGGACCTCCAGGCAGTACTCCTGCACCACCAGGTACCACATCAGGGCCTCCAGGCAGCACTCCTGCACCACCAGGTACCACATCAGGACCTCCAGGCAGCACTCCAGCACCACCAGGTACCACATCAGGACCTCCAGGCAGTACTCCTGCACCACCAGGTACCACATCAGGGCCTCCAGGCAGTACTCCTGCACCACCAGGTACCACATCAGGGCCTCCAGGCAGTACTCCTGCTCCACCAGTTACCACATCAGGACCTCCAGGCAGCACTCCTGCACCACCAGGTACCACATCAGGACCTCCGGGCAGCACTCCTGCACCACCAGGTACCACATCAGGACCTCCAGGCAGCACTCCTGCACCACCAGGTACCACATCAGGACCTCCAGGCAGCACTCCTGCACCACCAGGTACCACATCAGGACCTACAGGCAGCACTCCTGCACCACCAGGTACCACATCAGGACCTCCAGGCAGCACTCCTGCACCACCAGGTACCACATCAGGACCTCCAGGCAGCACTCCTGCACCACCAGGTACCACATCCGGACCTCCAGGCAGTACTCCTGCACCACCAGGTACCACATCAGGGCCTCCAGGCATCACTCCTGCACCACCAGGTACCACATCAGGACCTCCAGGCAGCACTCCTGCACCACCTGGTACCACATCCGGACTTCCAGGCAGTACTCCTGCACCACCAGGTACCACATCAGGGCCTCCAGGCAGCACTCCTGCACCACCAGGTACCACATCAGGACCTCCAGGCAGCACTCCTGCACCACCAGGTACCACATCAGGACCTCCAGGCAGCACTCCAGCACCACCAGGTACCACATCAGGACCTCCAGGCAGCACTCCTGCACCACCAGGTACCACATCAGGGCCTCCAGGCAGTACTCCTGCACCACCAGGTACCACATCAGGGCCTCCAGGCAGTACTCCTGCACCACCAGGTACCACATCAGGGCCTCCAGGCAGTACTCCTGCTCCACCAGTTACCACATCAGGACCTCCAGGCAGCACTCCTGCACCACCAGGTACCACATCAGGACCTCCAGGCAGTACTCCTGCACCACCAGGTACCACATCAGGACCTCCAGGCAGCACTCCTGCACCACCAGGTACCACATCAGGACCTCCAGGCAGCACTCCTGCGCCACCAGGTACCACATCAGGACCTCCAGGCAGCACTCCTGCACCACCAGGTACCACATCAGGACCTCCAGGCAGCACTCCTGCACCACCAGGTACCACATCAGGACCTCCAGGCAGCACTCCAGCACCACCAGGAACCACATCAGGATCTCCTGGCAGCACTCCTGCACCACCAGGTACCACATCAGGACCTCCAGGCAGCACTCCTGCACCACCAGGTACCACATCAGGACCTCCAGGCAGCACTCCGGCACCACCAGGTACCACATCAGGACCTCCAGGCAGCACTCCTGCACCACCAGGTACCACATCAGGACCTCCAGGCAGCACTCCTGCACCACCAGGAACCACATCAGGACCTCCTGGCAGCACTCCTGCACCACCAGGTACCACATCAGGACCTCCAGGCAGCACTCCTGCACCACCAGGTACCACATCAGGACCTCCAGGCAGCACTCCGGCACCACCAGGTAACACATCAGGACCTCCAGGCAGCACTCCTGCACCACCAGGTACCACATCAGGACCTCCAGGCAGCACTCCTGCACCACCATTTACCACATCAGGACCTCCAGGCAGCACTCCTGCACCACCAGGTACCACATCAGGACCTCCAGGCAGCACTCCTGCACCACCAGGTACCACATCAGGACCTCCAGGCAGCACTCCTGCACCACCAGGTACCACATCAGGACCTCCAGGCAGCACTCCTGCACCACCAGGTACCACATCAGGACCTCCAGGCAGCACTCCTGCTCCACCATTTACCACATCAGGACCTCCAGGCAGCACTCCTGCACCACCAGGTACCACATCAGGACCTCCAGGCAGCACTCCTGCTCCACCATTTACCACATCAGGACCTCCAGGCAGCACTCCTGCACCACCAGGTACCACATCAGGACCTCCAGGCAGCACTCCTGCACCACCAGGTACCACATCAGGACCTCCGGGCAGCACTCCTATACCACCAGGTACCACATCAGGACCTCCAGGCAGTACTCCTGCACCACCAGGTACCACATCAGGACCTCCAGGCAGCACTCCTGCACCACCAGGTACCACATCAGGACCTCCAGGCAGCACTCCTGCACCACCAGGTACCACATCAGGACCTCCGGGCAGCACTCCTATACCACCAGTTACAACATCAGGACCTCCAGGCAGTACTCCTGCACCACCAGGTACCACATCAGGACCTCCAGGCAGCACTCCTGCACCACCAGGTACCACATCTGGACCTCCGGGCAGCACTCCTATACCACCCGGTACCACATCAGGACCTCCAGGCAGTACTCCTGCACCACCAGGTACCACATCAGGAGTACCAGGCAGCACTCCTGCACCACCAGGTACCACATCTGGACCTCCGGGCAGCACTCCTATACCACCCGGTACCACATCAGGACCTCCAGGCAGTACTCCTGCACCACCAGGTACCACATCAGGAGTACCAGGCAGCACTCCTGCACCACCAGGTACCACATCAATACTACCGCCTACAACTCTGCCAATTACTACCGGTAAGATTTTCCTAACATCATTTGTTCTTTAAAATTTTTAATTTTTCCTGTTTCTAGTATTTTGCTTCAGTTTGAATACAGAAATTCTGAAAATCTGAAATCTTTTCATTAAACATGATATTTCTAAATTCCTGTCTGCCAAGTTCACCATTCATTTACTCTATTTGTTAGTTCTACCTATTCATGTATTTTCTATGGCATGGCTAACTATTCACATTCAGGGCTGTCATGTCACATTAACTGACCATGACCTGTCCCACCAGGTACCATATCAGGTCCTGTACCACCAGGTACCACATCAGGACCTGTACCACCTGTACGGCATAGTGAAATGTTTATGTGCCTGTGTGTGTGTGTGTGTGTGTGTGTGTGTGTGTGTCTGTGTCTGTGTCTGTGTCAGTGTCTGTGTCTGTGTGTGTATGCAGACGGCTGCAGCTCAAAAACTGACAGACTGTTTGCCTTGCATTGGTTTTGGCTAGGGTGTGTAGTTGGGAAAATGTTCTGACACCATAGGTGTGTTAATTATTTGGGTATTTGTTCGTTAAATCTACCATGCATACTTTACCTTATATCATTTGTGAGTTGATTTTCCCAGGGATGTTTCTTGGGATGTTAAGATCGAGATTTAGAGATGAGATTAAGTGATAATGGAAATATGTTCTAATATATTATTTGGCATATATTTGATATGTTAATTTTGAGTTGATAAAAAGTTCAATTATATGGATATTAATTGTAATTGTCGTTTAACATAATTAATTGTAATTGTCGTTTAAGATAATTAATTGTAATTGTCATTTAACATAATTAATTATATCAGGACCAGAAGTTAGTACTTTGACTCCGCTTCCTCCAACTACAGAGTCAATTACCCCTACTGGTAAGTAGTATCAGTTGTTTATTAACACATTTTATGGTTTTATTTTAATCACACAAAAAAAGAAAATGATAAAAACAAAGCAAATTGACAGTGAATAAGTATACAATATACTGTTCACATTGAAGGTGTCCTAAGTGTAACAGGAATATTATTTTCCAATCAGGTCTAAAAAAAAATTGTTTTGTTTAGTTGCGGTTACCCGACCTGTTTGGTTGCATTTACCCAATCCTACCTAGTTTTTCACTGCCGACCCTAAACTTTTTTAATGTATTCGAGAATATAAATTGAAATAATAAAATTGCAAAAATTGCGAAGTCTCACAAGAAATAGTGGCTGCGGAAACTGAAATCAACTTTAAAAAACAGCCCCATTATATTCACTGAGAATTGTTAAATTGCCAATAATTAGACATTGTACATGTCAATTACAGGTCTGTTTTATCAGTAAACAGTACAGTAACAGGCTGAAATTGTGGTCATGGTGTGGGTTGCTGAATTTTAGGTGTGGAACAATAACAACCCCCCCCCCCCCCTCAAAAAAAAAAAAAAAAAAAAAATATATATATATATATATATATATATATATATATATATATATATATATATATATATATATATATATATATATATATATATATATTTCTTTTTTTTGGGGGGGGGGGTTGTTATTGTTCCACACCTAAAATTCATATATATATATATATATATATATATATATATATATATATATATATATATATATATATATATATATATATATATATATATATATATATATATATTTTTTTTTTTTTTTTTTTTTTTTTTTTTTTTTTTTTTTTTTTTTTTTGACAGTGAATAAGTATACAATATACTGTTCACATTGAAGGTGTCCTAAGTGTAACACTGTTCAGGGTGTACTGTGTGACAAATCATCACTTCTTACAGTTTCAAAAAATGTTCCAGTTGCAACTAGTGCAACTTTAACTGTCTTGCTTCACCACATGTATTGACAACCTTTTACCATATAACTTGTAGTCTTCACATTACTTTTACCATATAACTTGCAGTCTTCACATTACTTTTACCATATAACTTGTAGTCTTCACATTACTTTTACCATATAACTTGTAGTCTTCACATTACTTCTACCATATAATTTGTAGTCTTCACATTACTTTTACCATATAACTTGTAGTCTTCACATTACTTTTACCATATAACTTGTAGTCTTCACATCACTTTTACCATATAACTTGTAGTCTTCACATCACTTTTACCATATAACTTGTAGTCTTCACATCACTTTTACCATATAACTTGTAGTCTTCACATCACTTTTACCATATAACTTGTAGTCTTCACATCACTTTTACCATATAACTTGTAGTCTTCACATCACTTTTACCATATAACTTGTAGTCTTCACATCACTTTTACCATATAACTTGTAGTCTTCACATCACTTTTACCATATAACTTGTAGTCTTCACATTACTTTTACCATATAACTTGTAGTCTTCACATCACTTTTACCATATAACTTGTAGTCTTCACATCACTTTTACCATATAACTTGTAGTCTTCACATTACTTTTACCATATAACTTGTAGTCTTCACATTACTTTTACCATATAACTTGTAGTCTTCACATTACTTTTACCATATAACTTGCAGTCTTCACATTACTTTTACCATATAACTTGCAGTCTTCACATTACTTTTACCATATAACTTGTAGTCTTCACATTACTTTTACCATATAACTTGTAGTCTTCACATTACTTTTACCATATAACTTGTAGTCTTCACATTACTTTTACCATATAACTTGCAGTCTTCACATTACTTTTACCATATAACTTGTAGTCTTCACGTTACTTTTACCATATAACTTGTAGTCTTCACATTACTTTTACCATATAACTTGTAGTCTTCACATTACTTTTACCATATAACTTGTAGTCTTCACATTACTTTTACCATATAACTTGTAGTCTTCACATTACTTTTACCATATAACTTGTAGTCTTCACATCACTTTTACCATATAACTTGTAGTCTTCACATTACTTTTACCATATAACTTGTAGTCTTCACATTACTTTTACCATATAACTTGTAGTCTTCACATTACTTTTACCATATAACTTGTAGTCTTCACATTACTTTTACCATATAACTTGTAGTCTTCACATTACTTTTACCATATAACTTGTAGTCTTCACATCACTTTTACCATATAACTTGTAGTCTTCACATTACTTTTACCATATAACTTGTAGTCTTCACATTACTTTTACCATATAACTTGTAGTCTTCACATTACTTTTACCATATAACTTGTAGTCTTCACATCACTTTTACCATATAACTTGCAGTCTTCACATTACTTTTACCATATAACTTGTAGTCTTCACATCACTTTTACCATACGGTATAACTTGTAGTCTTCACATTACTTTTACCATATAACTAGTAGTCTTCACATTACTTTTACCATATAACTTGTAGTCTTCACATCACTTTTACCATATAACTTGCAGTCTTCACATCACTTTTACCATATAACTTGTAGTCTTCACATTACTTTTACCATATAACTTGCAGTCTTCACATCACTTTTACCATATAACTTGTAGTCTTCACATCACTTTTACCATATAACTTGTAGTCTTCACATCACTTTTACCATATAACTTGCAGTCTTCACATCACTTTTACCATATAACTTGTAGTCTTCACATTACTCTTAATTTGCAACACGATGTTTAATGTCATACTTGTTTTTCAAAATTATCAAAAAAGTTGAAAGGTAGCAAATGTAGAGAAAATCTTTTTTGCCTACTAAATAACTTAACATGACAGAACCCTAGTACTAAATATGTTTTACTAATAAATATTCGGTTTCCTCCTGAAAAATAGGGTTGTCGGACCACTGTGGTCAGGGTTTGAACCCATTCAGGGTTTGATTAAATTTACCACCCTGTAAGTAAGAAGAGTCATTCAGGTTGACTCTACCGAACAATGCAGGTTTTCCCGGGTACTCCGGTTCCTCCTGCATTAATACTGAACCCATGAGGAATGGCCCTCATTGGACTTCTTGGGAGACAAGTGTTTATATACTATTTATACTATCCAGTATAAATAAAGATTATTAAAAATCAAACAATAAACATGATCAACAGATTATTATCAAAGTACAAAATAATGTAATCAATTCATATTTTTTTGTTTAAACAGAGTGTCCGCCTGAACCAGAGTGTCCTCAGCCCACCTGTCCACCAGGGTTTGAATTGCAACCAATATCAAATGGACCATGTTGTCCACCAGTCTTCATTTGTGTACCAGGTATGAAATTAATTTCCAGACAGTTCATGATATCAAATGCTGCCTACCTACTTTTCTATCATTTTTTAAAGAATTGATAAAATACATCATTTGCAACTTTGTTTTAGGAACATTTAGATGTCCACCAGTTTTGTTTGCATTCTGGGTTAGATAGATAGATAGATATTATTTTATTAAAGTGACACAGTTTCTCATATACATAAGTACATATGTACATACAGTAGAGCAAATTCGTTGCAATATACAAGCAGTAATTAATGTGAAACCCCAGCGAAGGTAATTGGCTTACGAGTCACTTGTACCCAAATAAGTCTTCACGTGTGGTCTTCAAGAAAATATGAATCATAAGTATCACTTTTCCCCTAAGTTAGTATAAAACCATGAATCACTTTTCCAAATAGGGGGAGGACTATGTAACTGTAATCGTTTTCCTCTTCCTTATAAACATTTCGTACAAACACTTAGAGAATGTTTCAATATGACTTCTAGAGAAATGTTGCACAAGTTTCTCACTTGGTTGTGTACCAGTAGTTGTCTTCATAAATAGAATGAAATAAATAACTTACAGTAATTATCCTACTAGTTCAATATATCCATTTTGTGGTCACCAGTTTGGCCCTTATTTTTCTAAGGAAGTGTTACAAAACTTACACCACAGATTTTAATATGAAAATGAGGACTAAGAGTTTGCTTGTCACCTTGTGGATACTAATCACATGGCAGTAGATAAAACAGTCACTATTAACAGTATATAAAACTATGTGCAAAGTGTGTTAAAAAAACAATTGTTTTATTATAGAAAAATTACTCCACCCTAAACAACATAAATAAAACTATGGACTTTATAGATTAGAATACCATTATTCGACATAAGGGTTGTTGGTGGCTAAGTGGTTAAACCACTCGCCTCTTATCACTGTGGCCAGGGTTCGAACCCATTCAGGGTTTCATTAAAATTTACCACACTGTAATGTGTATAAGTAAGAAGAGTGTCGTTCAGGTTGACACTACCGAACAACGCAGGTTTTCCCTGGGTACCCTGGTTTCCTCCTGCCATAACACTGAATCCATGAGGGATGGCCCTCACTGGACTTCCTGGGAGATAAGTGTTTATATATATAGTTAAAGAACTATCCAGTATAAATATTTAATTATTTTGTTTTATTTAAGGTATGAAATAGAAATGATAGCTTTTCAAAGAAGTTTCTAGTACTTTGCCATGGCTACTGGACTATGATGTGGCAAAGTTTCCACATTCACCAAAACGATATTAATTAACAAATGCAATAAATGCTAATTTTGCAGCATGTGACTCTGAATGTCCAGAACCAGGTGAAGACTGTCCAGATGGGTACACCATGAAGTCACAGAATTTGTTGGATGATCCATGTGACTGTGATGACTTCTTCTATTGTGACGCTGGTGAGTTTTTAGGGTCAAAGGTCATATCTCTGTGTCTGGGGGAAGGGTAGATCCTGTGTGGTCAAACTGGGGGAGAGTTACCAGGGTCAAAGGTGACTTAATTTGCATGATCAGATATAGACATATAGTAACTTATATTAATTATACAATGATACACACGACAAAACAAAGTATTTCTCAAATACATACAGATTACAATTACACAAAAATGTACTTTAAGTAGATTACACTTGGAAGAATGAATGTTCATCAACTCTGCAGTCATATAGTTAATTTCTGCTCATAGTAAACAATGTCAAGGCTGTACTGCAATGCCAATGGAATATTGTTATTGTTTTGGAAGACATTAGCCCATTGCAGTACACACCTGATGATATTACAAGATGTCAGCAAAAATTTGGGATTTGCTTCCAGGAGATTTTTTGACCCTGTGAGTCGGAGTTGGTTGAATTGCCATCTGTGAAGTGGTCTGACCTTAGCTTACAGTATGCAAAATACTTCTTAGGGTGATAACGCATGCATAAACGACCAGAGTACTTTCCTTCAGACTTGGCAGTGTTGTTCGTTTTCATGGTCAGGTGACCGACTAAATTAGTATTCCTCTCGGGAATGACTAAGGTCACTCAGATATTGTTCCACTTGTGAGGAACTGATCAAAAGTCACAACGGACTGAGCAGCAAGATTTGCTCACTGGACATGGCAAGCAAAAGTCAAACACCTCGTAGAGGAATTGAATTCAACTTCAATAGACTACGAGGCAAGATGTGATTATTAATACTCGTAGTATTGAAAAACTTATTTATTTTGTTTCTTTTTCTTCCAATAGATCCAGGAATAGTCAGTTGTAATGCTAGTGCCTGTGCTAGTCCTCCAGTTTGTGCAAGTAATGAAGGTCTGGGCTGGAGTCATAACGATGGATGTTGTGACCATTATGTCTGTGAAACTAGTAAGTATAAGGTCTTCAATGTTATGACAGAATGCGCATCTCGAGAACTAATTCCCAAAATATAAAACTTCTCAAAATCTCTTGAAGTCTCCAATATGACGATTACTAAGTTGTTCTTGGACTTTTCACAATAATATTAAAAGCAAAAGAGAAAAAGAAATTTGGGAAATTCACCATCTTTGTTTTGAGCAAATCAACAGTCTGTTATTTTCCCCATAGACTTAATAGTTTTGTCGGCCATTTTGCATTCTAAAATACATGTAGTTTAAAGTTGCCATATGGATGAGGATTGGGTATTTATTTTGGATTTTTAATTTATAAAACAATTTTACCATGGCTTCCTACTTGAAAAATCTATATGAAGCAGCATATGCCAAGTCTGTGTTTGTAACGCAATACATTGCAAAAAGCTAAAAAAATGTGAAAAAAAAGTTTGTTAGTGTATGTACAATAACAAACATTTTACACATTTTATCATATTTTGCAATGTATTGAGTTACAAATAAGGACTTGGCATATGTTGTTTCACATTGATTTTTCAAGTAGGAAGCCATGATAAAATTGTTTTATAAATTAAAAATCCAAAATAAATACCCAATCCTCATCCATGTAGCCACTTTAATTTTAGTACCTATTCTTATTATTACTTAAATTTTATATCATAAGGAAAGAGAATACACGTCAAAGAGTACAAACAAAAAACAATACTAACACAAAACAAACACAGAATCAACTACAAAATAAGTGAGAAACAGCCACCATTGTGGATATGTTTTCTAGTTTTAGTATTACTTTGACTTAATCTAGAAAGTTTACACAGTGACCCCAGATAGTTTTTTATTTTCACTGAGAATGAGTTAAAGTTTTTAAAGTAACCAAAATTGTAATATTTTTGTTTTATTTCAAAGGCACTATGTCAAGAGTTCATTATAATTGATTAATTCAGACATTAGACAGCTGATAGCAATCTGTTCATTTTTTTCTCACAACAACAGTTGCAACTCAGTAATAAGCAATGTGAAGCTGAGGTCAGAGTGATAAAGATGACATTTAAACAATATGGAAGGTCAATATCAATTTACAGTTTCTAAGACAACTGATATGAAACACTGTTCACTTTTATTTCTATCAACAGTTGCCCCTATTGAGCAATGTGAAGCTGAGGTTGTAAAGATGACATTAAACATTGGAGATTGTCAGAGTATTACTGAAGTAGAACTAAGACAGTGTACTGGTATGTGTCATACAAGTACTTACTATAATGGAAATGGTGACTTGGAGAATGACTGTGATTGTTGCAGTGCATCGATAACCTCTACTAGGACAATTGATATGTTATGTACCGATGGCAGCACAACACCTATGGAGTATGAATACGTAGATGAATGCCAATGTCTGGAGTGTACAACTAGCATGATTCGTGATCTCTCTCCTGACTTTGTGTAATGGTGAGTATAGATAAGTGAAAATAACTGATATTTAGTGAGACAGGAAGACAGCAAATTGCTGTTTATTTATCATTATCTACAGGTACCTCTGTAGACTTTTCAGCCCAATGAGTCAATTAATTACAGCACAAGCAGGGTTACTTTGCTGTTTCACTCATGGGAAACTTTTATACACACTCCATAACTTCAAATACAAACTTTTGAAAGCAAACAACTATAGAGGTGCCGCACACATTTTAATAAATATATTGTTATCATTAGGAAAGTAACAATTGAAGCCATTAAAATCACCATGTTCATGTGTAATCCATTTAGTAGAATCCTATATCTACTGCACTGTAAAACATTAGCAATGATTTACACTTTTCAATGCGATTGCGTAAAGAATGATCTCTGTTACTGTTAGTCTGGAGTTGAAATGTGTCTATCTGATTCTTAAAAAGATCATATCCCATGAGTGAAATGCCAAAGTTGTCATGTTTGTACTGTAATATGTATACTTATAGACATTGCTATGTATAATGTAATGAACTTACCAGTGAATTGTAGAACTACTTGTTAGGTACTAAGGCCTAACAACAACAAAATTGTGTGGTTTCGATTACGCTCAATTTTAGAATAGGTGGGGTAGGTAGATTTTTTATTTTATTTTTATATATATATTTTTTTCATGTGTGGGTGTCTAGTTCAGGTAGTTATGTTTTCCGTTGTTTTCCATATGGTCCCTGTGTTATTAGTTTCGTCTCATCAGATGTACAGCCATTGCAGATTGGAATAATAGTTTCATATTGTCTTTTTAAGTTGATGTCAGTTTACTCATCCACTATTTCTTGTAAGATTTCCCAATTTTCGTGATTTTATTATTGAATACATGAAAAAAAGTTTACGATCAACAGTGAAAAACTAGATAGGGTCGGGTATTAAACCGGAACCAAACAATTTTTTTTCTACGCCTAATCACACCACATTAGCGTGTGTGTGTGTGTGTGTGTGTGTGTGTGTTTGGAGGGGAGGGGATGGGGTGTCATGTCTTTGAATGCAAAAGACTTGTTTTTTTTAACACAACTGAACTGAGGTTCAGTAATGCTTTTGGCAAGGTTTTGAAAAAATGACTGGGCAGATTCATTTGAAATTTGATGGGAATATTTGTAGGTGTGTCCAGCTGAAGAATTATTGAAGACAATATGACCTGATTGTTGATATGCAAATAAAACCTAAAAATATGATTTCTTGTCAAACAGCTAAAATTTCAAAATTACTACCTGGCTAATTTTCTAAAATGTTGTAATGATGTTTCTGGGGGTGTGAAGAGCTGTTGATGAAACGATTATACAATCATTAATATGCATATCATTTCTGGCTCTTTGGTAAAAAATGAAAACTTCAACACTACTTGGCAGACCTTCTTTATAAAGATTTCAAAATCAGATGTTCACAGCATCATTGGTGTTATTTTAAAATAATTGTTGAGATCTATATCTGAAATTAGAAATATTACACTGTAATATTACCATTGTGTACCCATACTACTAAATCATCAATTTCTTTTCTTTATTCCAGACATATTGCTTGGTTGAGTTTCCATGACAACTGATTGGCAAGACAGACAAGTCAGATTTCGAAATCTACGGAATGTCTGAACTTTTCTAGAATTTTTCAACAGGTGGTGGTTAGTTCTTGTCTCTCATAGTGAAAGAAAGACTTCTTTTACTCTTTTCACCAGAAAACAATTTATATCAAGACATGTGATCTATGTTACAGACTATTGAAAAGAAAACTTGAACTTGATGTACAAAAGAAATCAACAGCTTTACTTTACACTTCTGAAATCATGATAGCTGAAGGAACTCAAAACATACAGAATTTATCTGTCATGTTTTGACCCAACAAAGGCATAAATTTTACTCTGTGATAGAGAAGCTGGCTAGCAAATTTTACATTAATAATCATGAACAAATCGAAATGGAAAAATGTTCATATATCTCTGGTGTGTTTTCAAGATGTTTTTCTGATGTAGTTTCTGGATGTTTCTCTGATATGTGTTTTCTGGGTGTTTCTCTGATATGTGTTTTCTGGGTGTTTCTCTGATATGTGTTTTCTGGGTGTTTCTTTGATGTGTGTTTTCTGGATGTTAACTGCAGGAAAAGGAAAACACAATTTGGCAACAGAAATGTAATGTGACATCCCGAAAGTTGTGTTACGTTCTCTTCTTTCTTTCTTAATTTATAGTGTACACTGCCGTTTTAGAAGGTGCGTTCATTTACAGTGTACACTGCCGTTTTAGAAGGTGCGTTTATTTATAGTGTACTCTGCCGTTTTAGAAGTTACGTTGCAGGTACAGAGGTTGTATCTATTATACTGTTACTAAAGTCAATAAAGTACATTTTATTGGTAAATCAAATACTAGTTTCCATTAATTTGGCAGGTTTTTGTGTGAATGTATGAACCATGTGTGGGTAGAATATACTTCACTAAGGGTTGATCGCACAATGTCGCACAAGCTCAATAAACAAACATCGTTCATTTTATAGGAAAAAACCCCCTCCCCTCCCCTCCCCCTAAACGAACATTCACAAGTGCAACATCACACATTTATATATGATGTAAACCATGATGAAAATTGTAGCAGTGTAAAAACATGATGGTAAACATGAAGTTCCAACCTTATGAACCTGTTTACTGAGATAATGGTAAACACATCCAAATACTACCATAAACCCAGCACTGTAAATTGTATATCACATCAGAAGTATATTTTTATCACCTTATCAATATCTCATTAGTAAATACAGAAGCTTATATTATTGAAGGGTGTGAAAGTTTCAAAATTTGGTTAGAAGTGCGAACATGAAGTTCAGCAATTGCATTGACACCAGCCCCCTCCCCCTCCCCCCTAAACAGACAACATTCGCTTGTTGACAGGGTATTTCAAGTTGCTAAATATTCCACAAGATTATAGACAATGATCTGAGAGTAAATCTTACACAAATGAATTGTACAATGTTAGATTATTTGGTCAGTCATGACAACGGTAGGACATAAAAAAAAATCTTTATCACAGACTCAGTGCCTCATTTTTGGATCTAGACTTTGAGAAATCATGTAACACAGCACAGCTGTTCTTTTGAAAATTATTTCAAATGTGTGAGAACTTTTTGTGGGGGTAGGGGATTATACTTGAAGTATCAGAAACAGTAATTGAAAATAATCACATTTAATTTTCTCACTGGAATGCAAGTTGCTGAGGCTTTAAAAATATCTTCTCTACACGTTACCTATTTGAGATACACAAAATCCCTTAAAGGCCAAGGTTTCAATCCTAGGTTCTCACACCTGTTCTCATTGAAGCCACAAGGACTTGATGGGATCATACTTCTTTTATTCTGGACCATTTCTATAATTTGGCCAGACAACAATTTTCTTTGTGCCCACATTCTAATGTTAATGTGACATTAGCTTTTAACATGGAAACCATAACATGCCATTTAGTGTGTGTCACATCACATATGAATACAATGAAAGTGATAGAACAAAATGATATAGGGCTAAATACCACAGAGTATCTTACAGTCTACAAAATGTCATACATCATGGAAAGTTAACACCAACAATGCACACCAAACTTAACAATTCAACTCTGCCATGCATCATCAACCACCTGTCACTAGCTTATCAGTTGGTCTGATGAAGTGTCCAGGATAAGAAGTGAAATTGTTGCCACTGAAAGCAACTGTCCAGTCAGATAGATTGTAATTACTCTAATATCAACTAACACTTACCATTTCAAATAATGTACACATACCGTATGCATGACATTCAAACATAGATTCTATATTTCACTTTATTGAGTTAGATATATGGCAATAGTATATAATCCGATACATTATAACACATCAAACATCCTTATTTTGTCCTCAATGACAGGCGTCTTTGTGAGCAGAACAAGTATATATATGCCCTTGATAAAAAATAGATAAAATATTGAAAATCAAATAACTTACATATAACACAAAAATTAAACTCATTTCTATAGATATAAGCTTGGGATTTTGATCAGACAAGACTCAACTGAAAACTCACAAAATAAAGCATATATTACATTGACTAGAATCTTCATTAAAAACAAAAATTGCTAAAAACAAAAGTACTGGGTCCTTGCTTGAGTGAGGGCGCTAATACACGTCACAATCGTACTTCAAATTTTGCAAGTGCACATTATGCTGGTAAATCAAAACTTCAAACAGGTGTTAAAACACATTAATATGCAAATGTGCCATCCCACACACCAGGTGTAATGTACAATGTACAATGATTTCATATTATGCTTGCATAAACCAACTGATTTAAAGAATAGCTCATTGTAAATACTGACAGAATATGGCAATATGTAAATTGGGGAGCAGCGTAATTATGAACAAAATGCTCATAATTGTAATTTTTTTGATAACCTAGGTGGCAAAAGTAGTTATTTTTACTCACTTAGATGGTTATACTATGTGATTGTTTGCTAACTTAGGTTACCTTACAAAATGGAGTTTTGGCTAACCTATGTGACATTTTTTTGGGTTCATTTACATAGTAAAATAATTATTCTGGCCTACCTAGGTGGCAAAACTGATTTTTTTATGAACACCTAGAGCAAACTAATTTATGTTCCTCGCCTAGGCGGTTAAACTTATTTTTTGTTCACTTAGGTGGTAAAACATTTTTTTTTGCTAATCTAGGTGGTAAAACTGATTTGTTTGCTCACATTTGTAGTAAACTATGATATTGTATGAATAAAAACATTAAAATACAGTAAATAATATTACTTTTTGATAATCTATTTTTTCTTGTCCATAAAAATGTCAGTACTGATAATGAATACAAATAGTACTCCAAAGAACCCTATCAAGTAGTACTGAAAATGTATAATACCATATCTAGATATGTAAATGTTCTCTGCCAAGTACTATTCCATATCATACTCTTGGGGGATAATATTTTCCATTAAAATTTGAAGCTGGAGGCAAACCATTACATCAGAAAAAAATCAACCTCCAGAATCATGATATGTATTTTAAGTATTTGGCAACAAATTATTTCTATGATTAACCTTACAGACCTAAAAAACAGACCTTTGTTTCCATTTCACCGTTATGATTTGACAGGAATTACAAGTCTGTGGAAATGCAAGTACCCTGGATAAAAAAAATAAATATCTTCTTGGTCTTATCCTGGCTAAGTATGACAAGTCTTGTAACACTCTCTGGAACTCTGTGTTGACCTTATTTGTAAGTATTAACATGAAATGCACCTCAGTAATAAACTGTTTAAACAGTTTGCTGCTACATTGCTCATGAAAACTCCAACCTATTCTCAGTTAAAATCATGAGAAGAAAATTAGGGGTCATCGTACAAATCTTAGAAATCATTTTAGAATCCAATATGGCCACTGAATACAGTATTAACTCTATGGGAAAATAGAAGATTGTCGGTCTCCTTAAAACAAGATGGTTGACTTCTGAATCTCTGAGTTTTCTAATTTCAAAAGGACCAGAAGCAGACTTCCATATGGCAAAGTTAAGAGAGATTTAAAGAACTTTGATTTTCAGTTAAAGTCACCTCCGAGGTGTGTTCTATCTTAATTATACCTTGTATGACACCAACCTGATTATAATCCAATGTAGTTATCACACCTATTTGTTCATTATTACCTTCATTTTTTGCTTGAATTATCTATTGTATTACAGTACTTGTTCACAGTTTTATCTTTATCTCTGTCCCATGTGGCATTGATCGACTAAGACTAAAAATCAAAATCCACATAAGAAACCAGCACCCCACAAGGTCCATCTTAACGCCCACTACCACTCTCGTCAGAACCTTCCAGTTCTAGTCCCTGGTGGAATAATTTTGGAAGTGAAGACTACAAGGTATAAAATAAGGTATATAGTTATAGATTGAACTGAACAACTAGCATACCACTAGCCTTTAGATCCTTGCTATCACTGGGTACTTAGATAGATTGAAGCAATGTACTGTATGGCAGACTGATTGGTTTTGATAACACACTACCTTGGGAAGTGACAGTCCCTTGTTATTACAGTTTCTAAGATTCTAATTTTGTAGTATAAATCAGGTCAGGTCAGGTCAGGTCAGGTCAGGTCAGGTCAAACGTGATATTCTTTCCATTCTTCAACAGTAAGATTCGTCCCTTACTACTAGTATCTGAGTTTCTGCACTGCTGTAAAAATTAGGTCAGGTCAGGTCATAGGTGATATACTTTCCGTTCTTCAACAGTAGGACTCTTCCCTTACTACTAGTATCTGAGATTCTACTTTGCGATATAAATCTATATATCTTGCAGCTTTGGTTGTAAATGGTAAAATGTAGTCTGTACAAAAACTCTTTCTACTCAGGTGTTCTTCACCTCTATCTTTGAATTCACTGTATTTGATGGAGTTCAAAAATCCAATGGCAAAGTCATAGCAGTTGTGTTCATCCTCATGATATCTGTAAATAACAACAATAACAATAACAATAATAATAATAACAACAGCAACAACAACAACAACAACAACAACAACAACAACAAAGATAATAAATCTTGAAGTTCAGTTTAAATATTCTAAATAAAAATTGACTAAACAGGCCACCATTGTCAGCATCTTGTTATGGTAGAAAGATTACAGTTATTAGATTTAAGTGGCTGCATTTCCTTATGCTAAAAATGAGACCTGGAAATGTTGTTTTAACCAATCCTGCATCATGCCACCATTGTCAACATCTTGGTATGATAGGAATCCTGCATCATGCCACCAAAAGAGTTATAGAATTGGCAAATATGGCTTAAAGGTGATTCAAAATGCTCACATTCACTATCGCTAATTTGCTAGACGACATGTTTGTGAAATGCATTCTGGTTTTAAAACTTTTCAAAAGCGTCTGCAAACACCTTAAAATGACCCTTTTTCAGTCACTTCCCTTCGGATTTACTTCGAGAGTTTTCGGGTATTTCCGGTCCCACCTAGACCACGGGATTTTATGACGTCATAAAGAGACATGGATAGCACGTAGCCTATGGCGAGCGTAGTCACTAGGTGAACAAAACTCAACAGCATTGTGAAAAAATACATTGCTAGTGGTTGTAACAGACATCAGTAAACAAAAACTACACTCTACATGTCTTATTAACCAACATTTACCGATATTTACTCACACTTTCTGATTAATTGGCAGTGTCTGTGGGTATAAATGCTAAAATATGATCTCCCCATATTATGGTAAAATAAATAAAAACGGCTAGACTACAGAGTAGATATACATAAACACTTGTAATGTCGCTCGCGTGTTTCAATTTATTTATCTGATTTTTTTTATTATTTGCCGAGGAGAAGCATTACAATATCTTCGACAGGCATGGCGTCGACAGCATATTATAGCCCACTATACTCGACTATACTCACTGATGTCGCCTTTTGAACGGCGCATTTAGCAACAAAGTAAACATATTTATCTTGAATAAATATACTAGCTATTAGATTGCCATATCATCAGCAATAAAATTGTAAAGAATTGAGGAAATTTCGTGAGTTTAGTGTTGTCATTTACACGACTTTAGCAACTCGTCTGGAAGAAAACTTGTATGGTTTCCCTTGTTGCGATATCACTTAATTTAATGCAACAAGCCTATTTAATATTCATTAGAAGAATTCTGTAACGAATCATGGTATTCGAAGTGTACAGTTTATGAAACCAACAAATCAAATATCGCGATGTGTTCATGATATCAAATACGATTGGACAATATTGACGTCGGCAATCAAGGTCGTGACCCCAGCACATGGTTATGAAAGAAAGCCTGCAACTAGATACTTGGCTAGCCACGTCCGGTCCCGTTTCTCAGGGTTTGTTTTGAAGTTAGAGACGTTATTTCTGTACGACTTGAAGAATTTTACAATATATCTGATTGATAAATATGGATTACATCAACACGTGGATAAATTTAACCCGACACGAATGTGCACTGTGCTCTCCCGATTCCATATGTACATTGTACATACACTGCTTCAGCTTTGATCGGCGGCCTAGTATGAGCTTACTGCCGCGGCTGCGGTGACTGCACAAAACTTGACAACACTACCCCTCTACCGATATTATAATAATCACCTGTATACCGTGATAAAAACAAGCAATAATTCGAGTCCCCAACAAGTCGATGAGACCTACTTCTGTTCTGTCCGATCCGAATGCGAGTTTCTTAGGTTTTATATGGGTTTCAGACTCGGACTAGAGTATTACGCCCTAGACAATAATAGATGTAAACTTGTGTTCACAAGCCAAACATGTGACAATACAAGACCACAACGAAAACTGTGAAAAATTTGCAGGTCAGTCTCATTTTATATATGGACAACAAAATTAGGTCGGTCACAGTTCCATTTACATGTACATGATGCAATGACTCGGAGCGTACTTCCATATGCTCGGAGCAAATCGAATCAATTAGTGTATTATGGGACCAACAAATATATTGTGGCACATGTCCCGATACGCCTTCTTGAAGTTTCCCATTGGTATTCTAATAGCTAGTATATTTATTCGAGATGAAATATGTTTACTTTGTTGTTAAATGCACTGTTCAAAAGGCGACGCGAGTACGATTGGGCTAAAATATGCTGTCCTTGGCCCGGGGATGCCGTCAAACGTCACCACGGTATCGTAATGCTTCTTGTCGGCAAATAATAAAAAATCAGATAAATAAAAGTCAATGAATGTGAAACACGCGACATTACAAGTGTTTATATATATCTAGTCTAGCCGTTTTTGATTTATTTTGCCATAATATGGGGAGATCATATTTTAGCATTTATACCCACAGACACATTAGTGAGAAAGTGTGACTAAATATCGGTAAATGTTGGTTAATAAGACATGTAGAGTGTAGTTTTTGTTTACTGATGTCTGTTACAACCACTAGCAATGTATTTTTTCACAATGCTGTTGAGTTTTGTTCACCTAGTGACTACGCTCGCCATAGGCTACCGTGCTATCCATGTCTCTTTATGACGTCATAAAATCCCGTGGTCTAGGTGGGACCGGAAATACCCGAAAACTCTCGAAGTAAATCCGAAGGGAAGTGACTGAAAAAGGGTCATTTTAAGGTGTTTGCAGACGCTTTTGAAAAGTTTTAAAACCAGAATGCATTTCACAAACATGTCGTCTAGCAAATTAGCGATAGTGAATGTGAGCATTTTGAATCACCTTTAAATGAGGCTTGATGTATACTGGTACAAATAAATTATGGTAAAGTAAGCGAGGAGCCTCAGATCTTTTGAAACAATAATTGTGGTAAGTTCTTAACTTTGTTCTTGATTGTTAGGTTTTGTGATTGGTAGATTAATTGATTGATTGATTGATTGATTGATTGATTGACTGAATGAATGATTGATTGATTGATTAATTAATTGATTTCCTAGCTGTCTAATTGATTAACTAATTGATTTATTTGCTGATTGATTGATTGATTGATTGATTGATTGATTAATTGGTTGACCAATTGATTGATTGACTGAATTGATTAACTAATTGGTTGATTGATAGATTAACTATTTATTGATTGACATTGATTGATTGATTGATTGATTGACTGACTGACTGACTGACTGACTGACTTTCTGACTGACTGACTGACTGACTGACTGACTGATTGATTGATTGATTGATTGATTGATTGATTGATTGATTGATTGATTGATTGATTGATTGATTGATTGATTGATTGATTGATTGGATTGATTGAAAGGTTGGTACATTCTTTAATTTGTTAAATCAGAGTGGGTTTCAAAGCAATGGTAAATGTGTTTATTAAATTATTGATCTAACAATTGACTGTGAATATATAATTTACCTATCTGAAGCCCACTCTGGTGAACTGATATAATTTACCTATCTGAAGCCCACTCTGGTGAACTGATATAATTTACCTATCTGAAGCCCACTCTGGTGAACTGATATAATTTACCTATCTGAAGCCCACTCTGGTGAACTGATATAACTTTGCATAGATTCATCCCATATTTCCATGAGTTCATCATCATATTTATCTAACAATGGTATTGGTATAGAGTACTGCCAGCTGTACTTGTCTTTATCAACGTGGAGACCTCCTTCATCGTAGTTATATACAGCACCTGTTTAGAAATAGATATAAGTTTTAGCAGATATTTCTGAGAGATTTCTGCACAACTTGAGTCTCAAGTGATGCAGACTTGCTGAGCATCAATTCCTGGCTGTGTAAATTCCCCTTTTGTTAGACATGTATCACCAACTTAAGCAAAGCATTGACTAGGAAGGGGTTAAGATCATGGACAGTGAGGTGAGAAGGTTTGAGAGTGGAGTGTGAGTAACAGCTCATTTACACCACGGATGCTGGTATCGGGTCTGCAGGTGGAGGGATTGGCAGACCTAAGAAAACATGCCAGGCAAAAGACATACACCAACATGTAAAGCATTGACCATCCACTCAGGCATTAACATCATGTCTTTGTTAATCAATCACAGAATTCTGCCCAATGATAAGTTAGTGTTTATTGGAGCAGTTTAAGTTAGTAATGTCTAAATATAGTATATTTGGACAACTTTCGTTGGGAACCAAACAACTTTTGGCTCACGATTTTTCCATTAAGCTAGATGTGTTGAAGAGATATGATACCACGGGTAGATGTACATGTAGTATATAGACTATCCTATAAGTACTTAATGATGACATGCATTCTTTTTATTTGATTTTTAAAAAACCTTGTGTACAATTCTGCAAGTAAAAGATATGTCTAGTTGTATAGCTTCATGTCATTGTTAGCACAAAGTTCAGTTTGTTGAAAATGACAGAATTTCATTTTTTTTTGACAAGTCAACAATCATTACCTATATAAAAATGACAGTCAACAGGTTTTGCACTGACATTTTTTTTTGTTTTTAGAACCAAAATAAAATATGTGTGCGTGTGTGTGTGTATGTATGTATGTGTGTGTGTGTGTGTGTTTGTGTGCGTGTGCGTGTGTGTATGTATGTGTGTGTGTGTGTGTGTGTGTGTGTGTGTGTGTGTGTGTGTGTGTGTGTGTGTGTGTGTGCGTGCGTGTGCGCGCATGTGTGCATTATGCATATAAGATACTGTGTTATGTTTTTGTACATGTTTTGGTCAAAGTGCCATCTGTAAATACCATATACAAACAATTCACCTACCTTTCGAGCTTGTGATGCCGATATGAAGATTTGAGTTTCGTTGAAAATGTCTATAAAATGAAACAATGAGTCAAAAACACACTTTTAGTCCAGTGTATACGATATTGACATTGTGACTGAATTGAAGAATGTGTTAATATTTGAAAGAATCACCCATGTAATGTTATATTCCAATATATAGATTTGAGTTTCTTTGGAAATATCTATAATGATAACAATGAAGTACAACACAGGATGTGTTTAATACAAATGTACACATTGACTCACTGCATTACTGAAGAATGTGTTAATATCGGAATGATAAATTGTGTAGAGCTAAAGACTAATTAAATCTATCCTTGTGTAGTAAGTATATGAAATAATCCAACAATCTTCTGGTGCCAAGTTTAGAATATAGTTCTAAGCTTTTACTTTGTAGTAAGTAACCATAGACCGTGGGTGGAGGGTCTACGAAGTAACCATAGACCGTGGGTGGAGGGTCTATGAATTAACCATAGACCATGGGTGGAGGGTCTATGAAGTAACCATAGATCGTGGGTGGAGGGTCTATGAAGTAACCATAGATCGTGGGTGGAGGGTCTATGAAGTAACCATAGATCGTGGGTGGAGGATCTATGAATTAACCATAGACCGTGGGTGGAGGGTCTATGAAGTAACCATAGATCGTGGGTGGAGGGTCTATGAAGTAACCATAGATCGTGGGTGGAGGGTCTATGAATTAACCATAGATCGTGGGTGGAGGGTCTATGAAGTAACCATAGATCGTGGGTGGAGGATCTATGAATTAACCATAGACCGTGGGTGGAGGGTCTATGAAGTAACCATAGATCGTGGGTGGAGGGTCTATGAAGTAACCATAGATCGTGGGTGGAGGGTCGATGAATTAACCATAGACCGTGGGTGGAGGGTCGATGAAGTAACCATAGACCATGGGTGGAGGGTCAATGAATTAACCATAGATCGTGGGTGGAGGGTCTATGAAGTAACCATAGACCGTGGGTGGAGGGTCTATGAAGTAACCATAGACCGTGGGTGGAGGGTCGATGAATTAACCATAGACCGTGGGTGGAGGGTCGATGAATTAACCATAGACCGTGGGTGGAGGGTCGATGAATTAACCATAGACCGTGGGTGGAGGGTCGATGAATTAACCATACATATTGAAAATATTCTAATGGCAATTTTGAGATAAATAGGAGTTGTTTCCATATGACAAGTAAAATGTGACACTCCTGGCAATTACATCCAGTCAACTAAGAAAAACAACACCCACTTTTAAGATGTAAAAGGTACCATTAATTAATGTCAAATATTCCATACACTATATTTAGACATAAGACTACATTATATATACCTGTCTGTGACCACTCATGATTTAGGAGACTGTCGAGAGTTTTTTTTTTAAATCTATAGACACATAACTAAAGAGATGAAAACACACATTACACTGATGCCAAATGCTGCCATGATTATTCATGACTACATGTTTGTAATTTTTAAAGTGAATTGACATGAGTCACAGAGTTGCACCATCATAATATTATTCTAGGTTATATATTAACTAGTTTGTTTTAGCACCAAACACTTATTGCAGAAAATCTAATATAGAATTGTAGTTCTCTTAGCGGATGCAATGAAGGTTGTAGCTATTAATTACTAATTCATTTAGTCAAGGTCTAGTGCTATCTCTATGAGTGGCATATCGAATCTCAATCTCTGGAGTAAAGAGATGATTTGATACTAACACATCTCAGGCAAGGACAAAGAAATTTAAAGGTGGTTGACCTCCGACATGATGCACAGTTCCTAAAAATTTCTGATTTTTTTTTTTTTTAAATGGATGCAGTTGTACATGTACAAATGTACCGTATGTTCTTTACTTACTGTAAAAATGTTCCCTGTGTTGGCTTGATAACAACACTAAACGGTACCGCTTTGGCGTTGGCAAATGGGCTGGGTATTCGGAATGGCGGAGACAGACAAGGCGAAACTTCTAGATCAGAACCACAGACTGGACAGATGTCAGGTATTTCAAAACAAAACACATTCACTGGACTGCAGTGGTTGAAACAGAGCACTCCTAACTCCGGTGACGACATTATGAAGTTAAAACACAACTTTCACCAGCTGGAATGAAATAAAGAGTGGAAAGCAGTGGTCTTTGAGTGTTTATGTTTATAAATTAATCAGTAAATGAACATTGATATGTCACGGTATCGCTATTGTCATAGCAACGGAAACTTAATCCAAGATTGTTATTTGACACTGCACCTTGTACGTCACGACACCGGAAGCCATCGGGTGGTAACCCTCTCGAAATATTTTCGTGCGTCGAATAAACCACGACACTCAAAGATAACTGTCTTAGTCAGATAACATTGGATCCTGTGAGCTGACTATACCGATTTGAATCAAGTTATGCTATGGGACAAACAAAGCCGCTACAATCGGTTTATTATTGATATGCGGTACACTGTCGATCGGCTATGAATGGGCGCGGCCATTTTGACAATCAGGCTAATTTGGGACCCTTAAGAGACTAAACATTCACAAAATTCACTCTTAACTTTCAATAAAAATAAAATCAGTTGTAGGTATTTCTGATATGTAGCTACAAATTCAAGTTATATATTTATCGTCGAAGTATTGATAAAATTCACGAACTTTCTGAACTGACATTTTGACAAAATGATAGTGAAAGAGAGCAAAGGGGAGTCACCTGTAGATGCGCAACTAGTACCACTTTTTGGTATGACGTGCGCATTGTATTTCACTCCACCTGTATATTTTCACATTCCCTTTCTACAATAGGTCAAAAGACGATCGATACAGCTTCACCGATTACAACTCTTACACCTCATAAACATCATAATGAGCTCTTTAAACAATTCGTAAGGATTTCATGGAAGTCCAAAGGTAAGTAAAGCGCTTAGAATCAATTTCGATCGATCTGTTTTTCGTATTCCCGTTTGTTTGGTGCAATCAGTGATCACCCAGGTCAAGCGGAAAGTAACGGTGACGCTGTTATCGTTACATTCCACGCAACTATTGAGAGAGTATAAACCGAAATTAGTATTTATATAGTAGTATTCTAATACCCTTACATGTAAACGTTTGTCAGAAGTGCAAAAAGTAATAATACCCCTGCGTTTAGTTCCCATAAACTTAGCCGAATTTATGCGATCATGACGAGCGTGAATGCATCATTGGCCAGCAGTACGCAGTTGCATATTTTTAGTTGCAAACCCACCCCTATATTTGTATCAATATCATTTATTTTAGTATTACCCAAAGTGCACTCTCGTTACACAATACCAAAAATCATTTGTATCGTGCTTTAGGTTATGGGTAGGTGTGTAAACTGATCGCAATAACAGTATTCTGTCGAAATGTCACAGCTGTGAGTGCGAAACATGATCCCCAGAGAGGAAAACAGACATTTAAATGATCGCATTGTGTTGCTATAGTGATGTCATTTGCTAGCACATAAAAACGTAGACTAACCTTCTTTCTAACCCTGCATACCATTGGATAATAATGTCATTGTTAGACTTTAGCCGAGCACAAATTTGATATCCGCTTATTCATAATTATATACATATATATTGATAAATTTGGCAATGATATGTACATTCATGAATAATTGTAGTAAAATGTGTCAAATCTTTGCTACTACTATCTATAATTTTGGAACACATATTGACTAGATTTGGAATATAATATGTATGACAGATGATTATTACAGATCTGGGAAATAAAATGTTATTGAAACCAAATGTGAAAAAAACAACCTTAGTTCTGACATGAGAGCACAAATAATAAACCTAGTAGTAGTATACTTTGGATAAATCACTCGGAATTCTTCAGCTGTTATAATTATTGAGTGATTTATCATTTAGCCAAAAAGTATACTGGGTGAATTATTTATGGTCTTAGTTCAGAACTACATTGTAATACAAAGTCAGGTCTTGTATTCAGTATACAGACAGTGTGCCCTCTAATGATGAACATATTTTGTTGTGGTGGGTCAAAATGAGAAACACTGGCATTTCTTGTTGTGAATCACCACATACATTTGTAGTAAGAGATAGGGGAACACCAAATTTTGATGCATCACTAAAAGATACATATGTATACAATGTACTAGTCTGGATGCCAACATAGTCTCTAACTATTCCACTAACAAAGTGGAGGTGTAAATTGTAACAATATCGTAGGATCTAGATATACAGTCTGGAGCATTTATTTTTTGACATACGTTGTATTGAACTCACCTGGCTATATTGTATACATGTGTTGAATAGCATTGTCAAAAAATAAACATTGCTGTTCATCATGAACACAATAGTTGTTTATAAATACATTACACCTCATAATACTATTGCCCAAGGGGAACCATTTACAACATACAAAATGTATTATATACCAGCACATATTATTATCTAAATAATAAAGACCTCACACCTGACAGTCACTGTTACCTATTATTTGGTATCGATAACCTGCCTTCACTAGTACACTATGGTACATACAAACACTATATACACAAAGAATACATTTGTAATATTGACCTTTGTAATTTACATAGTGTGACCTCTCCACTTAAAATACACATTAATACATACAGTAAATATTTGAATAAGGATCCTATTATTATGCTTTTGTTTCCATTCAAATATTGTTTTTTAATAGTCTTACTCTTAAAGTGGTCACATGGATGAGGATTGGGTGTATTTATTTCGGATTTTTAATTTATAAAACAATTTTATCATGGCTTCCTATTTGAAAATAAATTGCTATAGATTAATAAAACCTGTAAAACATTTGTTATTGTATGTACAATAACAAACTTTTCACATTTTTTAAAAGCGTTTTGCAATGTATTGAGTTACAAACACAGACTTGGCATACGTATTTTCACATTGATTTTTCAAGTAGGAAGCCATGATAAAATTGTTTTATAAATTAAAAATCCAAAATAAATATGATCCCAATCTTCATCAATATGACCACTTTAAAACATAATATAGAAATTACTATGAGGTCCACTAGCATAAATTTTAAAGTATTATATTTAGAACTGGCATACATGTTATTCTTACTGTATGCACAGTGACCACAGGTACTACCACACATAGCTAGAACTTACACTATTATTAGATTCCCTACATGTACATATATTTAATTAAATTGAGATAAAAAAGGATTTAATATGCAGAAATTTATGCACAGATGTTTGTGATAATACGTTTCTGTAGTGAAGATATTGTAGGCTTAGTGCGTATTATTGTTACCATAGCAATAAGTACTTTTATTTGTATGAAGAATACAATGCACTAGATAATATCATTATCACCAAAAATATTATTTGCTGAAGTAAAAAACATGACCTCAGTTTGAAAATTCTGATGTACTAATAAGTGATTATTTCAATAATAATATAATTGGTATTGTATTATGAATTATTGTAAAATTAATTATAACTATTGTGTATTTGAACAATTCATGTAATATAAAGGCACCTGTACTTCTCATCAATTCGTAACACCTTAAAATAATGGGTCGGTCATTTCAAATAAAATAAAACATTAAAAAAGTAAGTGAATGTGTTGGTGATGTTTCCATTTCATAACCATACTTTAACAGTCTCAATGACTTCAAGGAAACTTTGAACCATTTGTTTTATTAAAGTTCCCAAATTTCAGCCATAAATGATAATTTTCACTCAGATAGGGGATTGTGGGGTCACCATCATATAATCAGTTATGTGAATTTTACTAATCCTGTCATCCATCCATCCATCCATCCATACATTTTTTAAAAAAAAATCATTTCACCAGATCAAAGAAATATAGGCAATATGCAATAAAAAAAGTAGATGTTACCAAATTCTCCTGTTTCTGTTAATACCAGGCAGTGTTATTACATGTACATGTACACATTAGTAATAAATAATGTTGTCGTGCTTTCCTACTCTGCGCTCAAAGCACTTTACCCCAGCACGGCTCTATAGCACTGTTACTTCTGGGGAGCAAGCAATCCATTGCAGCCTCTGTAAGTACATAGGATTAAAGCATTCACATTTCAACCTCTATCCTACCAGGTCCCCAATTATACAGCTGGGTTGACTGAGGCACAGACATGGTTCAAATCTTGCCCAAGGAATTTAGCCATTCAGAAACAAACAGATGCAACAGCACTCAAACCTGCAACCTGCAGATTTCAAGTTGGCCATGCTAACCATTCAACCATCATAACTCCACAAATAATTAATAAAAATACTGAGTGCATAGAAGTGTGAACTTTACTTCCGTTTGATACCAAGGTTCTTAAACTAGCTGAAACAAGCAAGTGTATTTTATAAAAAAGTGTGACCCCAGTAATGTTCATTTTCTTTAATACAATGTATCATAAATCTGCTAGGCAATTGAGATGAGCTTGGCACTGAATCCTTGCCACCCTATAGGATCTACATTGTATGTATCCCTATTTTCAGTGGAACATAATAAAATCAATCTGTAACGCTCTGAAATGATTTGCACTCGTGCTTACAGTGTTTTCTGTTGTACTTTCACTCGCTACCCTCATGAAAGTACGGGTGCAGAGAACACTGCAAGCACACATGCAAATACCCTTGAGTATGTCACACTTGTACTTACATGTCAAGGGGATACTGTCATATTATATGCCTTTGCTATTATTCATTAGTCTTTTGAAATTTACCTGAATGTTCAAAATCAAAGATAAATAAGTGATATCCAATGACTTTATGTATTTGATAACAGTTACAGGTGTCTGTGTATTTGATAACAGTTACAGGTGTCTGTGTATTTGATAACAATTACAGGTGTCTGTATTTGATAACAGGTATCTGTGTATTTGATAACAGTTACAGGTGTCTGTGTATTTGATAACAGTTACAGGTGTCTGTGTATTTGATAACAGTTACAGGTGTCTGTGTATTTGATAACAATTACAGGTGTCTGTATTTGATAACAGGTGTCTGTGTATTTGATAACAGTTACAGGTGTCTGTGTATTTGATAACAGGTACTGAGGTATCTGTGTATTTGATAACAGTTACAGGTGTCTGTGTATTTGATAACAGTTACAGGTCACTGAGGTGTCTGTGTATTTGATAACCGTTACAGGTGTAAAATCTACATCTACCATTGGGAAGAAGTCAAAGTTATGAAAACTACATTACCAAAGATGAACTCTACAACTATTGTGTCATGTGTAGTTGGACAAGTGATTTGACATCAGAAAACAAACCATACAGCTGTGGAAAACTGACTGTTAAGTGTGAAGTTGGGACAAATAACCACTGGATATACAATTGCAAGAAAACTGACCACTGGAGTTTCTGATCACTGGATGCACAAATGAATGAAAACACAGATCATCACAGGATTACCCACCATAGAAAAATGACCTCTGAATGTACAATTGAATAGCAGAATGGGTCTATAAAAACAATAAGTATACCCTGATAAACTGTAATGTGATGTAATATCAATTTTATTCCCCAGGCCTATAGTTTGATTTTAGAATCATTTCATTTCCAGTTGAAAATTGAATTATTAGACAAATTATGAACAGATGGTGTCAACAATATTGATTTTCAACACTTTCATCGATTATACTATTATTTGGTACATTGGAATCGGACATTGATATTATTGCCTGAATAGTAAGGGAGTGGCATACATGTATGTTGTCATAATCTATTAAAAAGCTTGTTACAATAAGTGACCCAACTGTTATTACAGTAATCTAGTGAAGTGGTTACTAATACCCAATATGTACATGTAGGTGTAAATAGATGGGTGGGTGCTATATACACATGTATGATTCATCAGTTATTTGATACAACAATGCCGTCTATGTTAGCATGGTATACTTTGAAAATCAGCATGCAGTTCTGGATTTTTATGATCCTATTATGCCCTTATATGGTGAGCTGTATTCTGTGTCCACGTGAGAATGGAACAGTGTGGCGGGATACATCCAGGACTGTCACCTTGTCGTGGTCGCTAGATAAAGTTTGTAATAGTTATTTGGAGTGCTATGGTGTTGAATCATCAGAAGTACTCTACCTGCCTCAACTCTGTCCAATAGAAATGCAGGAAGGGGATCAGCTGATCATCACACCAGCTGGGATACCGCTACCATTTATACATGCAGCTAAGGTCACAGAGGAAGAATTTCTAGCGTGTCCTAATTCATCGTATCCTGAAGAGTTCAAAATTGCGCCGTACGCAACCCAAGAAACTGTTTTAGTAAACCCATCGTTTTTGAGGCCAGGGTTGAATTACTTTGCCCAGTTGTTAAATGGTGCTTTTTCTAGGTGTGACTTTGGTCTGAGACTCAATGTCACTGTGAAACCCAACTATTGTAAAGAAAGTGATGATACAGCGCCATGTACTAATCAAGGAGTTTGCTTTTCTATGCCACAAGAGGGCGCTTATCAGTGTGACTGTAGCCCCTCATATGTTGGTGATTACTGTGAAGAGATTGATGGTTGCTATGCCAACCCTTGTTACCATGGAAGCACTTGTCAAGATTTTGCGCAAGGACATTCTGGGAGTGATTATGTTTGTACCTGTGCTCCTGGGTTTGCAGGTAAGTTGATGCCCAACTTGTAGGATACATGTACATGCTTGCATCATAAATGTTGGAAACTCTCTCCAATGTCTTTGCAGTAAGAGAATGAAAGCATCATTAGCCAAATACACGTATGGTTTATCAGCAGACATAAATCATTTTATGAAATCTGGCAAGTGGTGGTTGACATGCAGCAGTGAGTAAGAGTTATTGATGAAAATTATTTGAAGGCTGGACCACCATGTCATTAAGGCATGTCTGTATAACACACACACACGCATGCACGCACACACACGCACGTGCACACATGCACGCACACATACATGCACAGATGCATACACATATACCTAATGATACACGGACACAAACACAGATACAGATACAGATACAGACACAGACATACATGTACATACACACAGATGCATGCACACACACACACACACACACACGCGCATGTACATATATGTACTGTACATACATTGTAATTGTTTAGAGTTGATTGGTTATGGTGAAACATAGATAAGGGTAATAATTGTGTCATTGATTCAAACCTGTAGGAACACAGTGCTCTAAGTTGATTGGTCAATGTGATAGTACAATGTATGCATGTAATAATGGTCCATACATAAGGGTAATAATTGTATTATTTAACCTGTAAGAACCCAGTGTTCAGAGCTGATTGGTCAGTATGATAGTACAGTGTGTAATATACAATGGCGTAAGGGTAATAATTATATTGTTGCACTGCTAAGAACCCAGTGTTCAGAGTTGACTGGTCAGTGTGACAGTACAATATCATGGTATACCCCCCGGTATGTTAAGAGTAATAATTATATTATTTAACCTGTAGGTACCCAGTGCTCAGAGTTGATTGGTCAGTGTGATAGTACAATATGTAATAATGGTATTTGTACATCAATGTCTCCAACTACTTATCAATGTCAGTGTGATCTTGGATATACAGGTAAATAACAAAACTTTTATTTGAAGGCTACATGTATCTCAGATTGTTAGTTCAAGGAAGAGAACTTTTCATGTTAAAATCCCCTCCCCTAAAACAGATTTATTTAGGTCATAACTAGGGGTTTGAAACATCAATTATTGCAGTATACATGTATGTACATGAATAAGTGAAAATAAGTTTTGTTTTAAAATGTGTTGTCAGTGACTTAGTGGTTAAATCACTTGCCTCTTACCACTGCTGTCAGGGTTTGAACCCATTCAGGGTTTGAATAAATTTACCACGCTGTAAGTCAGAAGAGTGTCGTTCAGTTTGACTCTACGAACAATGTAGGTTTTCCCCAGGAAAAAACCTCACCTCTTTACAAAATACAGTAGCCGAGAGATAAAGCTGTAGGTCCCACCATCTGTACTCTTGCTTGCTAGCAAGAATGTTACCAGTTTAGATGCTTTTTAGATAAGAATAATTGGTATAAAAGTCTGTGGTACAGTCACTTCATTTATTTGTAATTTATGTAAGAAATCAACCTCATATGATTTTTCCCAAACTTAAGTAGCAATATTAATGACAAATGGGTTGTCATTTTGGATTTTTAATTCATAAAACATCTCTACAAAGTACTATGCTTCTATACTTGAAAAAACAATGTGAAACGGCATACACTAAGTCCATGTTTATAACTCGATAAATTGCAAAACATTCACAATTTGTTTGTTATTGTACTACATTGTACAATAACAAACTTTTACACAGATTTTAGCTTTTTGTAATTCTATTGAGTTACAAGCACGTACTTGGTTGATGCTGTTCCACATTGTATTTTTAGTAGGAAAACACAGTAAAATTGTTTTATGAATTAAAAATCCCAAAATAAATATCCATTTGTCATCCATATGGCCACTTTAAAATGGTTGCCACCAAACATGAACGCCAAGGATGATGAATCGTTCCGTCAAATAAGTATATGCCTAATTAACCCTGAATCAATATTGTGTCTCTACACAGGTGCAGTTTGTGATGCATGGGTCAACCAATGTAAAACAGACACATGTCATAATGGTGCCACCTGTATCAATCTATTTCTGAACTATACATGTGACTGTAGAGTAGGGTTCAAAGGTCGTAATTGCGAAATCAACATCGACGACTGTGCATCAAACCCTTGTCCTAACTTTGCAACATGCATAGATCTGGTGAACGAGTTCTACTGTAAATGTCCTCCAGGATTGGTAGGGACACTTTGTGAGGATACCAATGGATTTTGTAACATTAATCCCTGCTATAATGGAGGTACATGTGTAGATGAGGGAGACACTTATCAATGTGAATGCCCTGGAGACTGGGTCGGCATTGATTGCCAAGATAGGGCTAGTCTATGTGAAAGTGATACATGTGCTAATGATGGCACATGTAGTGAGACATCTGACACTGTGTCTTGTTACTGTAGGCCAGGGTATACAGGTAAGCTCAGATTAAATCTATGGTGTCATTACTACTTAAAATGTGTGCAGTCAAATGTTGGGAAAACTGATGGCAAAAACCGTATCATTCATGCTATAAGTAACACAATACCATGTTACCCCTGACAACCGACCAATGTGACCTGGTTTGAGTGTGAATGCAAGTGTATATGTGAAAGTAAGAGACAGGGATGAAGACAGTGTCAAAGGGAGTTGTGGTAGTAGCAGGAAATACAACTCAGAGCTAACACACCTCAGTGTATTTCCTTTACTTACCCTAGTATCACCAGTGCCACTGCAATGGCTAGTGAAATTTGAAAGAGGTATTCGTCTGAAGGCCACGTTGAATTTCACACAATGATATCATATCATATCATCTAATGACGTCATTACATGACAATTATCTGCTGATCTGCCAAACACAGATAATTATTCACAACTTAGAAAGGTACACTGAGAAATGTACTACTTACTAATTGCTGTACATACATGATATCGTTATTGACAGGTGCTAGATGTGAAGATATTATCAACTACTGTACATTCCAACTTTGTCAGAATGGTGCAGCTTGTATGAACTTTGGTGAAATCTTTAATATTCCCGGGTATAATTGTACATGTCAGCCAGGATTCATAGGTAAGCAGAACTATAGTTTTTAACTATTGCTCTCTTCATCCCAGCATAAAGGTTAGTAACATTTAGTAATTTCACAAAAAGTTCACATTATAAAGGAAGGGAAATTCTGACATCCCAACTTTTCAATGTGTCGAGACCATAGATCCTTGTGTTATTCCAACTTTTCTATCTTTCCATTTGTAGGATTCCACTGTGATAAGACATAGATCCTTGTGTTATTCCAACTTTTTAACTTTCCATTTGTAGGATTCCACTGTGACAAGACCATAGATCCTTGTGTTATTCCAACTTTTTTTAACTTTCCATTTGTAGGATTCCACTGTGATAACACCATAGATCCCTGTGATCCCAATCCATGTGAACACAATGGAGTGTGTAGCAATGGAGAAAATTATCAGTATTATAATTGCTCATGTCCACTAGGTAAGGTAAAAGTTAAACATGTTCACCTACAACATAATATATATGACCTACATGGGGTCAAAGTTCAAAGTTCAACCAAGTGTAATGGCGTAAACTATCACTGTAGTAAAAGTATAAGTATTACAATTGTTCATATCCACTAGCTAAGAAAAATATACATTCACATATATATAGTATATTATATTGCATATGTACCAGTGGATTATCTGCACAGTGCATGCATGTAGTGTTGGTATTTGAACTGCAGTGCAGTCCAAAAACATTTTTGTATGCAAATGGTATGCAAATTATGGTACAATAAGTCATTGCACACGGAAGTGCATGATCACACAGTCTGATTTTTATAGAATTTTACCGTTTCAGATAAACATGTGTAATACTAACAGAACCCATGCCATATGAGTTCCAGTGTGGGTACTTGGGGTATTTGCACTCATGCTTGCAGTGTTTTCTGCTGCACTTTCACTTGTTATGCTTGTGAAAGTGAGGCTGCTGTGAACACTACAAGCACTCATGTAAATACCCCGAGTACACCACACTTGTACTTGGTTCTGTCATAGAATATATAACCTGCTTTGGAGGTCAAAGTTCAACAGACTACAAGTGTGAAATCTATCTGTACTATGCTAGCTCAGTTGGGAAGCAAATCTTGGGCGGTACTGTAGTTTTTCCTTCTTCATCTAGATGCCAGGATTGTGATATAATCTGTGTAAGCAAATGTACTCATAACCTTTAACCTGTAACCTTTGACCTGCAGGGTACACTGGACAGAATTGTGAAGTCAATTTTGATGCCTGTGCTGACACATCACTATGCTTAAATGGTGCTATCTGTGTTGATAGTGATTTCGCATTTGAATATGCCTGTCTTTGTGCACCTGGTTTTACAGGTAAGATTACATTCTGTTGGTTAATATTGATTACCTGCATATACATTTGAATATGTCTGCCTTTGTGCACCAGTGTTTTTACTCGTAAGTGTGCATATCATTGGTCAATATGTATCACATGTCATGTATTCTTTGACCCTTATTCATTGATTTGTATTTCATAATATGCAAATATTTATCTACTGATTTAGAGGGTTATTGATGGCATTTTACAATTTTAACACATTACAGTGAACAATATCACATCACATACAGTGAATTGATTTGCTTCTTTAAAAAAATGTTACAGCAAAGTCGTGCTTGCAACACACTTCCAAAAGTGATTACACTCGGTTTACCTCAGTATAAAACCAATGCTGAACTGTATGATCAACAAAGTATTGTTTTCTATCCAATCAGGGCAATTGCTATCAATGTATCAGCTAAATAGTGAAATTGTTCATTAATATCATTGTATTTAGCGCCCTCATTGTCCATTGTTCAGATTTCATTTGTTTTTTTGTTGCCATTTAAAATAAATTTGCACACTTCAGGCAGTGACTGCAGTGCTAATATCAGTGACTGCCTAACTAAAATGGATGGAAGCAGGTGTGATCATTCTGTTTATCGCCCTCATTGCCCATTGTTCAAATTTCATTTGTTTTTTGTGACCATTTCAGGTAGTGACTGCAGTACTGACATCAATGAATGCCTATCCAATCCATGTCAACGTGGAGGAACCTGTGTGGATTTTGTTGGATATTATGAATGTCAGTGTGCACCTGGTTTTGAGGGTAATGATTGTGAACTTGGTGATGACAACTGTGAAAGTCAGGTGAGATTAAATGTACATGTAGGGTCAGTTTACAGCTATTACCAGGTACATCATGATTATATGATTTGTAGATTTTATACCATGTGTGGGCATACAGTTATGTTGTTATATTCTACTTACTGAAGCATACTTAACCAGCACTCTATTGGCAGAACCCAAACCTGGTATTGTAAGTAGGGTAGTTTAATATAGCCATGAGGGGAATAGGGAACTTGCAAACCCACCATGTTGAATGTTTCATCATGGGAAATGTGATAATAAATGCTAATCAATTAGTATTATGAACAATATTGTTATATTGTTTGTAACCACAAATGATCAATTCATAGTCACCCTGACCATTGTGGGAGGTTTATTTTATCAGTAGCTCCAGATTAGGTATTACGATAACCACAGATAATCCCATAGTCATTTGTATCTGAGCATGCTCAGTCTGGATTGCAAGTTCCCTATTGGGGGTTTGGTGATTATATACGTCAAAGTTCATATATATAATTCAAATTTCTTGAAAAAGCCAAAACTTCATACATATATATATATATATATATATAAACTAAACATGAAATACAAACTTGGAAATATTGGACAGGTAGACTCATTATAAACTTTTGCTGTTACTTTGTTCAAGAAACCGTCTACCCATTGTCAGTTTTATCAAAGAAAAAACCAGGGGTCACCATACAAATTTTGCAGGTAAAGGTCAAAATGTTACCAAGCCATTTTAGAATCTAATTCTATAGAAAAATAAAGGATTGACAATTTCCTTGAAAACAAGATGGTGGACACCTAATTTCTTTAATTATTTCAAAAGAACCAGAAGTAAGCTTTCATATGGCAAAGTTTTGGAAATATTTTCAGAAATTTAATTTTCAGTGAAATTCATCCCAAGCTGCGTTCTTCCTTAATTGCTTCTACCTGGAGTTAGGGTTATTTCAAATTATATATTGAATTGAACAGAAAATATTGTATCAGTTTTGGAATGCAAATATACAATGTATGTACATTCAAGTCACCCTTTTTACTTTTTACTTTTCTTCAGCCTTGTCAGAATGGTGGAACCTGTGGTAATTTATTTGGTGGATACACATGTGAATGTAGTCAGGGATTTGCAGGTGAAGACTGCGACATCAACGTCAATGAATGTAGCAGTAATCCATGCAGGAATAATGCCACCTGTCAAGATGGTGTAAACAGCTATATTTGCATATGTACACCTGGGTTCATAGGTCAGATTTGCGAAATTGACGTCGATGAATGTCAAAGTATACCATGTCAAAATGGAGGAATATGTACAGATAAAGAAAATGGATTTGACTGTCTCTGTACACCTGGTTTCACAGATGCTGTGTGCAGTACGAATATTAATGAGTGTCTTGTACACCTGTGTGAAAACGGTGCTACGTGTGTGGATGGTATTAACGGCTATACCTGTTCATGTCCAGGTGGTTTCACAGACACATACTGTCGTACCGAGATCAATGAATGCGATAGCTCACCATGTGAAAATGGAGCTACTTGTATTGACGCAATCAACAGCTATACGTGTGTATGTACTGTTGGTTACACTGGAGACAACTGCGATGATACGATAGACTACTGTGCAGCACAACCTTGTGAGAATGGTGGTGTCTGTACAAATGTTCTGACTGGTTTTATTTGCTATTGTACACCTGGGTATACGGGAGAGCGATGTTCGTTGGAGGTTGATGAGTGTAGAAGTAATCCGTGTCTAAATAGTGCAACATGTGTGGATGGAGTCAATAGTTTTACATGCACCTGTCAGTATGGATATACAGACCCCCTATGCAGTACTAAATTAACACCATGCCAGATGTCAGAATGTGAAAATGGAGGAACCTGTATTGAAACTGATTCGGAAGCCACGTAAGTTTAATCTTATTTCTGTTATTGGTGATTGAAAGCTGTATTCATAAAATCTCATTTTTTTTGGCAAATTTAAACCCCAATGTTTGAATGCCATCTTATCAGTGAAACCAAAAAGGTTAGATAAAATACAGTGACCTTAATAAGAATCATACAATGTTAATTTTGATGGCTGCCTTTGATGCCATTGTTAGCACATTTAGTCGTTTCCTTTAGGGGTTTCCTCCACTTTTAGTGTATGTACATGTATACTAAATTTTTACAATTTACTCACAAACCTGAAAGAAAACAGTGGCTATTTCATCAATAATCATCCAACAAAATTTTTATCAACAGTGCTACAGGGGGTTGTCTGACTCGATAAAATCTTACCAACAGAGACATTTGTAGAGTCAGACAATAAAATTATTGATAAGATTTTTGTTGAGCTAGATGATGGGTTATTTCAGGTTTCATAATTTTACATGTAATATGCCATTGCATTATATTATGCCTAGCAGTGTGCCCTCTAGGCCAATTTAATGCACCACTGATGCACACAATTTCTAGTGACGCACCAAAATTTGGTGTTCCCCTATCTCTTACTATGTGGTGACTCACAAGAAATGCCAGTTTTTATCATACTGACCCACAACAACAAAATTTGGCTATCATTAGAGGGCACACTGATGCCTAAATACTTGGTTGAGTTTTGGTAGTACCACCTAGCAGGTGTTAGGTGATTACTTTTATAAGTAGAATATATAGCAAAAATTGCCCCCCCCCCCCATGTACCTTTTAAAGTGACAGTAGTTTTAAATAACAGTTATTGGTACAGTATTTTAACAGAGCGAGTTGACTCACAACTCTGTGGTGAAATAAGAAAAGTCAGTCGAGTTCGCAGTTATCATACAGCACACATCAAAGTCATGAAAAAAGTTTCTACTGGATATTATATATTCTGAAGTTGAAAGCTGGGCTTATTATTTTAAATACATATTGAAATACTTACATTGCTAGTGCATGAGCATTTTTAGTTTGTGTGTTTTATGACTGCCAAAACAGCCATCGTTTGACTGGGTATACCGCCCTCTAGAGGCACAGTTTTGTAAAAGTGAAAGTAGATTGACTCCCTAGGTATTGTGTTTAGTAATATTCATTAACCTAAGGAGCCCCAAACATAATATCTGTGACTAGTGAGTGAATAGGTGTAACATTATGAAAATGTAGTAATACCTAGAATGGCTGCTCTGAACAACTTTATTCTTCTTGTGGTATATTTTCTACTATCCTGTCTCTGTCTGGTGTGTAGGTGTCAGTGTCCTGTTGGTTTTACGGGTGACTCCTGTCAAATAAACATCGATGAGTGTGCCAGCAATCCGTGTATGTTTGGAGCTACTTGCCAGGACTTGGTGAATGACTATAGCTGTGTATGTGTACCAGGATACCAAGGTAGGAACTGTGGTGAAAATATCCAGGAATGTGACTCCAATCCGTGCTTAAACGGAGCAACTTGTAAAGATCTGGTCAATGGATATCAGTGTGCTTGCCCAGTGGGATTGTTTACAGGTAAGTTAAGTTGACTGTATTGTTGTCATTTACAATTACTGTATCACTATTTTGTGTGTTGGGGTTTTACATTTTTAGAATGCCTAGTAAAAATAAAGAAAGCTTTCAAAGTTGTGAAGTTTATTTTACATTTAAGTAATATCTTGTGTTTGAAATGAATAAACAGCTCACAGAATTTGAGGATTTTTTTCATATCATTATCCATTGCATAAACACAGCTGAGAACCACACACAAGTATTAATCG
This sequence comes from Glandiceps talaboti, assembly GCF_964340395.1. NCBI lineage: Eukaryota > Metazoa > Hemichordata > Enteropneusta > Spengelidae > Glandiceps > Glandiceps talaboti. The sequence goes on along the minus strand of NC_135561.1, from coordinate 19,760,112 downwards.
TTGTCTACAATTACAACATTTATTGTACTGTCTGGGTATTTTATCTAAATTATAAAAGAAAAAGTTATGAAGTTGTAACATTTGTTATATTTAAGACTAATTTTGTATTTGAACTTGATAAAAAGTCGTTGAAAAATTTGTGAAAATTTTACCCATTATCACCTATTACATAAAGAGAACTAAGCACCACACAGAAATATTTTTGTCTGCAATTACAACATTTAGTGTGCCTGGATTTTATAATGTAAAACTCCCAGTAAAATGTTGCATTAGTAGTTGCAAAGTTTGTTTTACATTTCAAGAATAATTTGAATTTGAACTAGATAAAAAACTTCTCGATTTTGTGTAAATTTGACCCGTTATCACCCATTACATAAATACAGCACAGTACCACATACAAGGGTAGCACCTTTAACATGCTATTTATCAATAAACATCTAATCCATTGAATGAGTCATTCATCACAAAATGGGTGTAACAAAAATGACAAAATACTTATAAAAACTGCAATTCACTACTCATTTCTATACCAAACTGCAGCTGGCGTGGTTTACTTTATACATTCAAATCTCACAACGTGTCTTTTCAGCCAATGTCTGGTATTGTTTGCATAGTTCCAGTGACTGGCTGTAGAGTCATTGGAATGGTTCCAATGTATTGCATGCTACTACTACTACTCACTTCACAGTTGCTTGTTAGCTGTGAATAGAACAATGGATATAAATAAGTCTTTTATGAAGGAGAACAAAAGTAAACCTCAAAACAAAAGAAATGAATACTATACTCCCAAGTGTGTGAGGGAGTGTTTACAACTATTACTTCCAACTGTTGGGGTTAAAATTGTGATTTTTTTGAAAGTTAAGTCCAAATATTGCAGGAAAAGATACATGATGTTAGATGATGGAACATGCTGTATTACTATATACTATGTGTTCTCTGATACAAGTACTGTATTGTGTAATTGGATACTGTAAACCTATCACCATTAGACAATTTTGCAATTTTAGCTCTAGAGTCTTTAGCTAGTTCTCAAAGACTAATTTTCACTAATTACCAGATTGGTATATTGTGTTCATGTACAAGAAGACATTTTAGTCACTACTTATTTTTACGTTTCTGTTTTCCAGCAAACTAAGTGAAAATATAAGTCTTTAGAGAATATGTCCAGGTTTACAATATTTGTCATTTTGCAAGTACTTATTTATTATCTAGTTTAGTTTAGTTAGGAATTAGATATCTGTGTATAATAACATCCTATCACAGACTGGTATGGAAGTCATAATTATTGTTACTTTTTGAAGTCATTTTTGTTTTAAATGTTACTTTTTGAAGTCATTTTTGTCCTTGTATAATACAAAATTGTCTGATAAAACTGTATCAAAATTAACAACAACAACAAATTTCAAAATTGAATTTAAATGGCATAAGTTGAATTTCCACAATTTTATTTATTTATTTTTATTTATTTATTTATTTATTTATTTTTTTATTTTTTATTTTTTTTTGGGGGGGGGGTAAATATTTTGCTACAAGTTAAAAGTACTGTATAGTATTCTACAAAGTGAAGCCATCACTTGCTATCGGTAGTCACTCAAACCTAGTACAATATAAATTGGATTTTATCACATTGACATTAACATTATACTAGAATAATGCAATCATTTTATTTTTAAGAAATTTACACATTTTTTATGAATTTATGAATATTTACATCAGTACACAATAACAACGCTTTCTGTCTCATCATCAGTGAAGTTGTTGTCTTTGAGAACAATTCTCAGCCTATCAAAGAAAAATATGTCTCTTGTGAAATCAGATTTCAGTCAGTGACATCACATGAGTAACACATTTCAACATGAACCCTATATTTTCTTCTTTACAGCTGCACTAGTCTTTCAATCAGATAACCAACAATATATTTGAATACAGAAAATTGTTTAATAAATTAAAATACGAAAAATTAGACATTGGACATGTTGATTACAAGTCAATTTTATGCTTAAAAGTAGTAACGCACGGTAATATGTTGAAATTGCGATTCATTGGAGGGGTTGAGTTTTTGGGTGCAGACCCTAAAGTCAATTAGGATTTATTGTACCATACTGTAAATATACTGCTACACAAATATTTTCACCCGCAGGTGATTCAATACTGTTCAGGGTGTATGATATTACAAGTTAGTCATTATATATGTAACAAAAGTTGAAAACTGTCTCAAAAATCACTCCAGTTGCAACTAATGCAGCACAAATTAGAAATAGTCAATATTTAGAAGAAAAACATTAAATTTGCTCAAACAATAAAACCGCATTTCCTTGTTGAGGCAAAAAAATCATGGGAAACATTTGAAAATTAGTATTATTGCTACATGTAGTGTAAGGGTATTTGATGTAGATTTGAATAATGAACTTGTAAGTATATACAGAGTACACATCCAGTAACAGATGTTGTCAATCCTTTATTTATCCACTACTATACAAATTACCAATAACATTTTATTCAATGTTAATACTCTATAACATAAGCGATATGTTTTGTACATTGTAGAATGAAAGTGAGATTTCTAATTTAATTCATCATGGGTCACTGACTCTCATTGAACTATCAAAGGTCATTTTTGTCTGCCACCAAAATTACGAGAAGAGGGAGGTGTATGTATTGTAAAGGAATAATTGAATTATATACCCTACATGAATTTTGTGTTAGGATCTGTGAATTGAACCCTTTTTTTACATGCGTATAGTTTCTTCTCAGTTGAATTTTTACAGTCCCTAAATCTGGTCACACTTCTCTCATATTACAATCTTATTGAAGTTATTCTAGCTTCTTGCAACATGGAGGGGGGGAGGGGGGGGGGGGGGGTTAAAGACTGACAAGGTTGGTTAATGTATCTAAAGCAATTTCTGACCCCCATTTTGTGATGAAATTGTCTAGTTAACCAAGTTTCATTAAATTCTCAGAATTGCAAAATAAAATAATCCATAATCTATAACTACCAATGTTCAGAACTAAAGACCTCATTCACTACTCTCATAATAACATGCAAGTACTAAGAAATGATGTTAAGATTGATGGCAAATATCAATTCTTATCATCAATTAATTTCCAGCAATATTCGCTAGTATTCAGAACTAAAGCACCACATCTCCCTCACTAACACTGCAGTCTACATACCTGAAGGACACGAGATCCAACCTTCAATGTATTAACAATTTTTCACTGGCTAATGCATTCTCGCCAACCAGAGTTATTATTTCTACCACTACATTTCAAAATAAGTGGGAGGCTCGTTAAGAACGTTGTCGTAAAACAGAACGTGGTTTGTGACGATGCAAATAGAGTGGCTAAGCGCTAGTCCATCGAGTCTACATGTAGGCTTAGTTCAAGTAGTTGTATTTAAATATCCCTAACCCTAATGGTACTCTCGCCTTCATTTTGTGTTTTAAAACAAGTTATAGTGTATAACAAACATAAGGACCAGTGTTTTCCAGTCTTGCATCACAACCAATACATTGAAGGTTTCCGCTGTGACTACATGTACATTTGTACTTTTAATACTTCACCGTGTATGCTACACAGCTGTAACAAATGGTATAACATATTTACACTGTACACTTCTTTTATCAATTGTAATGCACTACATACAAATGTGTTTCTACTCATTGCTCTACCAAATTAAATAGTCTGAATTGATTGTATGAAACAACCCCACCACATGTCAAGTTGTCTTTGTTTAGGGCTAGTGTACCATATTTGTATTTGTACAGTTGGGGACATATTTCAGTTCCAATCAATGGATAATTCTCACTACATTGACATTACAGATCAATATTTCCACAATGTTTTTGTAAATCTACCAATCTCATGGAAAAAATAACCTTATTGGTAGCACAAGTTGTTATTTCTTAAGAAGATTTGTTATTATAATATAAAGTAAAATTGAAAAATTCAATTTTTTGAAATTTAATAGAAGATGGATGACAAAAGTTAACAAGCTGAGTTTATATATATTTTGGTTTTTGCTACATATTTAAAAGGTTACACTCATAGTGTTGTACTTTACTGACTCAGAAGCACGTCACTTTATTATCACTCATACATGACTAAACTCAAAACCTGGTATTATGATATAACTCGTAAACAATCCGATGACGTAATTTATCATACGTATCAAAAAATGTTTAGAAAATCCGTACTATGCAATCAACTGTTCTACATGTAACAATGTCAGTAGGTAATGGTAATGTTGCAAGAATGAATGTTCATGGACTCTGTGTTCATACTTCGTAATTAAATTTCTTCTAGACTCTGGGAGTAGAAATTTCATTATAAATAGTAAATGGTAACATTATAGAACATTATACTGGTATGTGGATTTGTAAGTATTTTCACTTGTATAACAAACTTATAAACTCAGTTTGCGTCACTTTAAATAAAAGTCCAGTATATTAACCTAAGTATTTATAGTAACATTAAGGTTGTTATTCAACATTTCAATGATCTATAAAGCTGAGTGAGTAGTATTGTTTAAACAACGAATTGACTACTTTAGGGTGGCCTTGGTTAATTTTATGTTCCTCATCATAACATCTTTAGGGACTAGATAAATAGTTCAATGTAGGATAAAAAACTATATTCTTGTACTTAAGCCTCAGACCCCCCCCCCCCCCCCCAAACTAAATTGGCCAAAATTGAAAATTGTTACAGAGATCACAATCATATCTGACAGACTGCGTAGTACGTAGTGTGTACATGTAGTACTATGAATAAAAAGCCAGTATGTAGTGGGGAAAAAATACTTCTGTTATTGACATCACTTTACTAACTGTATTTTGGTGCCATGTATTTACTATTATAGAGCAAATTCTTCTATTTCTCAATTTGACATTTTTAAAAAAATATTTTTATTTAGGGTTACAAAACAGATCCATTAAATGTAAACTAGATTTTGTAGGATCAGAAATAAAATGGCTCAAATTTCATATCAGGATCTCATTGAGCTAGACATAAAGAGAAATCTATAGATTTGATGTCATGGATAACATCTAGACTTTAAAAAGATTACTGATAAAATCACAGCCTGTGTACGGACTGACACTGTCCATTGGTAGACATGTGTATGTTTATATTGATTTATGATTGGCTACATATAGTACCGCAGTTGATCAATGGATATTTCTAACACATTTTCTGTTAGTAGAACAAAATATAGAAATATATATATTTGAAAGTATTGTACTTGCCAAGGGGGAAATATAATGATATTAATATGCATGACTGTACATGTTTTAGCTTAAACTAGGTGGATTTGTGCATGGCGAGTGAAACTTAAAGTTCTTTTGTGTATAATAATTGATTATTATAGATTGGCCATGAATAATGGGATTTATACTAGAGCTGTAACAGTCTGAAACATGTGTTGTGGTATTGTAGTTAAGGTCAAAGGTTATTGTGTTCATTTGCATAATAATGCCATAATAACTTACAGTACATGAAGTGTACAACAGCAAGTTGTATTGTTGTTTGACTCTGTACACATGAATATTGTGTGATTCTGTTCCCACTTAGACTAAGACTAAAAAATTCATCTTTCTCAACACCTTTATTAATTAGTAGCTAAACACTGATTGCAAGGGCACCCATGCATACTTAATTTAAGTTTTTCATCAGAACACCTTAAAAATGATGGGTCAGTCAGTCAGTTAAATTTAAATAAATAAGTCAGTGTATGAGTACTCGTTGGTGATACTTTCATTTCATTGAATCAATGACTAAATGACAAGTGAGCAACGCACTAAGCAATTCATTATTTATAGCCAACTGCTTCATGTACACACATAATCACAGGGCCTTGCAACATTACCAGGTACATAATCACAGGGCCTTGCAACATTACCAGGTACACTAATAATCACAGGGCCTTGTGATGTTACCAGGTACACTAATAATCACAGGGTCTTGCAACGTTACCAGGTGTATTGCAAGGAATCTGACCTGTGATTAGGAGGAGAACTTCTGACACCTTCAAAGTCAGTTTTAATTGTCCACCACTGATAAAACAACATTCTGATGAGTGGCTTCTCTAGACAACTGCTGCAATGGTTGTAAATTGTTGAAAACTCACAGATTATGTGTTCATCTTCCAGTCTCAAATTGAAATAAGCTAGTGTCAGAAATGTATGAGGAACATTAACAAACTAATGGTTGCAGTGTAGATACATATATGCAGGGATTATGTTTTCATACATTCTTATAATAAAATATTTTTTATATTTTCACAGGTAACCACTGTGAAACACCCACCCACCAGTACTGTTCCTTCTTCCCCTGTCAAAACAATGGAACATGCCAAATTATTGATGAGGATAATTATGCCTGTGACTGTCCCATTCACTACACAGGGAGTAACTGTGAAACTTACTTTAACTTCTGCGATAGCAATAACTGTATAAATGGAGCTACATGTCTTGAAGGATCAACGTCCTATTCTTGCCAATGTCCTCTAGGATTTACTGGACAGTTTTGTGAAGTTGATATTGATTATTGTGCTGATGTCATCTGTGAAAATGGTGCAGTATGTGTTGATGGACAGACAACATTCACATGTTTCTGTAGTCCTGGTTTCATGGGTGAACTTTGTGAAATCAACATCAATGAGTGTGGGTCACTGCCATGTGTCAATGATGGCACGTGTGTCGATGGAGTATTGGGGTACGAATGCCAATGTACGCCTGGATTCACTGGATCTAATTGTGAATCCGAGCTGAATGAATGTGAATCCAATCCCTGCTTAAATGATGGAAAGTGTATAGATCTGCTGAACGGATACCAATGTGATTGTAGCAGAGGTAAGCCTTGGAATCACACTGCCATTTTCATTCCCAACATTTCAACATATTCATTACATTTGTACATGTTCCCCTTATCATTATACTGTGTTCACACAGTCACTCAAATTATTATTTGGAATAGAAATTTTCAAAAGTATAAATATTGACATTTACTTTTTGTATGAAGAGAACTTCTCGATACGTGTACATAGCAACTTTATATTATTGTATGTGCCATCATTGTCAACTGACCAAAATTCATAACATTATTTTATAAAAGTCTCCTGAATGCAGTAATGACACAACCAACTACCCAATGTGTGTACTGCTATTCCCATCTACCCAATGTGTGTACTGCTATTCCCATTTTTTTTGCTTACCTATATTGAGTTTGGTCATCATTGATAAAGTTGAACACAGTTTATATTAATTTTGACAGGTTTTACTGGTCCCGAGTGTTCAACTGATATTGACCTGTGTGCACAGGGGTTCTGTCAGAATAATGCCACTGATTGTACAGAGTCTGAAGATGGACATAACTACACATGTACCTGTCTACAAGGTAATAGTACACTTACATGTATATGTACAAATGTAGTCTAGTGTTATTAGGCCCAATCTGTATATATTAATATGGGTCTGATTAAGATGACATTCATTATGCTAGATGACTTTGTGTAACATATTCACAGAGCTCTTAGAGCTGAAACTACCATTTTAGAGAGTATTACAGATTTTTTTTTATCTCCCTTATGTTGGACTATGGTATTATGAATATACAGGAAAGGAATCTGTCACTGTACTTTGGGGATTGTATTTGAGAAAATGTTGGCTTGATATACATTGCTGTTAGGAATGCTATTGAAAGCTTTGCAAATTTTACCAAACCCCCCCCCTCCCCGTTACCAGGGTTTCCAGACTTTAGCAAAAACTCTGTACATATACACACTGCATCCCAAACCATGGTGTGACCCCCCCCCCCCCAGCAAATAATATAACTGAATATGACATTGTTGTAAAATATTCAAAATATTCCATTTTATTTTAATTATCAGGTTTTACTGGATTCAACTGTGAAATTAATATCAATGAGTGTGAATCTAATCCGTGTGTTAATGATGCTATATGTAGAGATAAAGTCAGTGGTTACCAATGTTACTGTACTGATGGTATGTATCACACTACATTGATGTCTGCTTTGTCCACTATTAGTTTTACTGTCCTTCACCTATGTATGTTTTCCATGATCATGCACTTACATAAGTTAACATCAGGAAAGGATATGTTGTGAATTCACTATATTTAATAAAAAACGTAGATATTAAATGAGATAAAATGTGTTGGTTTCACTCACTTTCACGCATCAATATATGAAGCTGGCATTGATCGGAACTTTGACAGAAGTGACGTATATGCGTATGGGCCTTGATAGGTAACTTCTGCTTAGTGTATTGTCATCTGGTTGTATCGTTTTTAGAATTACAATACAATAGAAACACTCACATGTACAACATAAGTTGTCTAGCAAAGTCTACATTTCGCTTCCACCTAAGCTCTGATCGATGTCATCTCGTTACTGATATGATAAACAAAAGTAAACGAAACTAATGCATTTTATCTCCTTTTTGATAAACATAGTGTATTCATAATGTATCCTTTAAATAGCATACATGATTGTGGAATCGCAACAAGATGTAGCCAGTTCACTGTATTTAATACAGCTCTTAACATGATAAGAAAATGAATTGGCAACCTACCACAATCACCCAAAACTGTACAAATTGGGAGTGTGAGATAATACCCCTAGATATTGTCAGCAGTATAGACAGCGCCCTCTAGTGGTGTACAAGGTGAAATGCAAAGCCTTGAAACATTCCTGACCAGTCATATATCATTTGTATAGAAGAATGTCGATAACATGTAAAAATATTGTGTCAATTTATTTCTAGTGAAACAAATTATTAATACATCGTAAATTTATCTTTTTCAAAACAGAAATTATGCATCAGTGTTGTTTGATTGTTAGGACAGGAATGGTGTCATATAAAATTACAAATTGTAAGGTAGAGACCGTTTTTGCCAACAGAATTTAGATTTAAATGATACTTTATGTTTTTGCCACTAATGTTACAAATTTTAAAGTCGATGACATATTATATATCTTCATTTCATATAATTAGGTTATACAGGAACACACTGTCAAGTCAATTTTGATGACTGCGACAGTCTTCCATGTTTGAATGGTGCTACCTGCGTAGACTTAGTTGCTAATTTCAGCTGTGACTGTGTGGATGGATTTGATGGCGTCACTTGTGAAATCAACATAAATGATTGTGTACCAAACCAATGTCAGAATGGAGCTACGTGTACTGACCTAGTCAACGACTATCAGTGTCAGTGTGTACCAGGTAAGTCTACTTTTAAATCTGTGAGAATAACAACAGGAAAAAAAATTCATACAAAAGCATGTTTACTTAATTATTTGTAATATACTTGTATAAAACTGAAGAGGTACCAATCATGATTGATTTAATGATTTTCAGTAATTAGACTATATTTTCAAAATTCTTTCTTTTAAATTCAATATAATTTGGTACTGTTACATCAAACATACTTAATCGTTTATGTTCTGAAAAGCTTGTTGATGTAGCTTTAGTTTTAATGAGTCATTTGCATAATTAATGATTTTCAGTAATTAGGCTATATCTTTAAAATGCACTCTTCAAATTCAATTATATTTGGTACAGAACACTGAAGTAAAGCATTTTCTTTATGTGCTACATTTGTTTATAGCATTCTTATCAAGTGTAAAAGTATACCGGTTCAATTCGTTTATTTACAAGCCTAATGTGGGGCTTTTCTAATGTGGTCAATTAGCAAATTAAACAGTAAACTTATACACTTGATATGGATGCTATAAACTATTGTGGTGCATACAGTAAACACTTTACTTTGGTGTTATGGGTTGTACTTGATATGGATGCCATAAGCAATTGTGATACTTACAGAAACCCTTTACTTTAGTGTTATCGGTTGTACTTCAAACATAACTAATTGCATATGTTCTGTTGCATTCCAACAATTATTGTGTGTAGGAACAAAAATCTAAAGACTTTGCCCTTACGAAAGGTGTTCAGTTTAAATCTAGTTAATATTAGGATTAAGAATTATATGGATTTCTACCATTTTACCAGGTTTCCATGGTAAAGATTGCTCTGTAGAAATAGATGCTTTTTCATCCAATTCCTGCAATCCTACTGCAGTGCATAAATCTTGTAATAATAGAATTTCTATCATTTTACTAGGTTACCATGGTAAAGACTGTTCTGTAGAAATTGACGAGTGTTCATCCAATCCGTGCAATCCTACCAACACACTACAGTGTTCAGATCTATTAAATGACTATACCTGTCAGTGTCTACCAGGCTTTGATGGCAAGACTTGTAATGATGAAATCAATGAATGTACTGATCATACCTGTCTTAATAGAGCTACATGTATAGATGAAATCAATGGATATAGGTAAGAAATGACTACAGCTGATCCTGTATGGTTTGTTTATTTCTACTCTACATGTATACCTACATATTTTCAATACCTTTCAAACCCTTCAGGTCACAAGTATTTTCCAGCTGAATGAAGAAAAAATATTGGGAATAATATAATTATACCTCTTCTATGATATTTTATAAAAATTCAGGAAAGACATGAAGATTTAGAATGTTTTTGATTCATATTTCGAGGACATTGAACCAGTGATGTAGAGATTGGATGTTGTGATGTAGAACGATCAGGGTATAAATCCATATTTTCTGTTCAGAGAAAATAACTTGGCTTGTGTATGTTATAATGTTATATACCAATCGCTGTAACTTTATTTGTATATTTCAGGTGTGTCTGTGTGGATGGATTTACCGGTACATTCTGTGAAATTGATATCAATGAATGTGATAGTAACCCGTGTTTAAACGACGGAACCTGTCAGAACTCAATTAACAGTTATTCTTGTCAGTGTCCCAATGATGGTAGAAAGTACACAACAAACTGTGATGTCATCGCTCCATGTGTTGATAATGTGTGTCAGAATGATGCAGTATGTGTCGACAACATGGCGGAGTATTCCTATACTTGTCTGTGTGAGCCTGGTTTTGGTGGACGATACTGTGAAAATGACATTGACGAATGCATCATTTTCCAAGTTGAATGTCAGAATGGCGGTACTTGTGTTCATTACACAAATCTCTTTGTCTGTGAATGTCCTCCTGGTTACCAGGGAAACTTTTGTGAAACAGAGATAAATGAGTGTGCCAGCAACCCTTGTGTTAATAACAGTACTTGTAATGATATGGTCGGTGGTTATGTGTGTGTATGCCCTCTAGGGGTGACTGGGAGAAATTGTGAAGAGACACTATCGAGATGTGAGCAACAACCCTGTATGAATGGTGGAACGTGTCGCGATTTTCAATCCATTGGAGATGTCCAATTTCAGTGTGAATGTACGTCAGGTTTTGTTGGTCTATTCTGTGAGACTGAGCTTGACGAGTGTTTGTCAGAGCCTTGTCTGAACGGTGCTACTTGCCTTGATTTGGAGAATCAGTATTCATGCAATTGTGTGGCAGGCTGGGAAGGCATAAATTGCGGAAATGAAATCAACGAATGTGACAGCCAACCATGTTTGAATGGTGCAACATGTATCGATGAATTCAACGCTTTCACATGCACGTGTTTGCAAGGCTTTGACGGACCCTTATGTGATGTGAACATCGATGACTGTGCTTCCAACCCGTGTAACGTAAATGCTAGTCTATGCCAGGATCTTGTGAATGGATACAAATGTTACTGTCAGGATGGATTTACTGGCGAAACTTGTCAAATCAACATCAATGAGTGTTTGTATGGATTGTGTCAGAATGGAGCGACATGCATCGATGGTGTAGCCATCGTCACATGTGTATGTGTTGATGGATATACAGGCCAGTATTGTCAGGAGGAAATAAATGAATGTGTACCCAATCCATGTATCAATGCTGTCACATGTCTGGACTTACTGGCTGACTATCAATGTTCCTGTCAACCTGGATTTACTGGTAAGTTGTTACAAGATTTTGTCACTCTGATGTCAAAGATATTCTACTGAACTGAAATCTTGGGATTACAGACATATTTGTATGTTTTGTATGCCTTTAAATATCTTGACCCATGCTGGATGTGGTTTTTCATATTTTGTGTGAACATGTATATACATTGCATACACCCCCCCCCCCCCATATATTGTATGGTGTATGGTGGTGTACTGCAAGTTATTACAAATTTCAAAAGACATGCACACACACACACGCACACACACGCCCTCTCTGTCCCTCCCACTGACTCTCTCTCTCTCTCTCTCTCTCTCTCTCTCTCTCTCTCTCTCTCTCTCTCTCTCTCTCTCTCTCTCTCTCTCTCTCTCTCTCTCTCTCTCTCTCTCTCTCTCTCTCTTTCTCTCTCTCTCTCTCTCTCTCTCTCTCTCTCTCTCTCTCTCACTCTCTCTCTCTTTCTCTCTCTCACTCCCACTCGCCCTCCTCCCTCCCCCCACTCACTACTAACTCCATTCCTCTCCTCTCTCACTTCCTTCTTCCCTCATGCCCTCCTTCCCTCACCCATTCACTCCCCCCCCCTCCATCTGGACATTGACTTTTAGATTTAAAACCAATAAATTCAATGCATATCTCATATTCCTAAAGTCTATACAAGTATATAATTGGTAAAAGTCTACAGAGTTTTATTCTTACTCTCTTACAACAGGAAAGAATTGTGAAGAAGACATTAATGAATGTGAATCAGAACCGTGTCTGAGAGGAGGTACATGTATTGATGCTATCGACACCTATATATGTCAATGTGTACTACCATACAGAGGTACTGACTGTGAATTATTACCATGTGAAGATATTCCATGTCAAAATGATGGTACTTGTGTTGATGATCCCGATACAATGATTGGTTTCTACTGTCAGTGTTTCCCTGGATTTACAGGTATGTCATCTGTTTTACCATAATGTTGCATAGGCTTCAGAAATACAAGTTTTATAACTTTTTGCATGCTGTTACTTTGTTCAAGAACACTCCAATCCATTTACAGTTAAACTCAAGAATAAAAAAAATTTATGGTCGCCAATTAGCAATATTTTTGAATCAAGAACAAAATGATCTCAAAATGTATCCATGAGATGATTGCACAATGTCACACAAGCTGAACAAGTGAAATATCATTTGTTTACTAAGGGAAGGTGTCTGATGTCAATGTCATAGCTGAACTTCATTTTTGCACTTCTAATCAGTGCTGGGTTTACGGTAGTATTTTGATGTGTTTACCATCATCTGAGTAAACTGTAACAGGTTGGAACTTCAGTTTCATCATGGTTTACATCATATATAAACATATGAGGTCGCACTTGTGAATGTTCATTTAGGGGGAGGGGGTTTTGTCCTAAACGAATGGTGTTCCTTTATTGAGCTTGTGGGACATTGTGCAATCGTCCCTAGTGTGTGTCATGAAAGCCGAAGTACAGGATAGGGGTGGGACTACACTTAATGGTGAAATAAGAAAGAACACACACACACACACACACACACACACACACACACACACACACACACACACACACACACACACACACACACACACACACACACACACACACACACAGATATCACAGGTTTAACTTGGTCTAATTTTCCCCTAAATAAAAAAATACAACACTTTATGACAATGTGTCTATAATACACCATGTACATGTATGTATCTATATTTGTAGGAACTCAGTGTGAAGTTAATATTGATGACTGTCTCTACTCACCACAACCACAGTGTATGGGTAATGGTTTATGTGTGGATGGTGATAACACATTTACTTGTCTCTGTCAGCCTGGATGGGTTGGTGAGGATTGTGGTAGACCAGTGGATGACTGCCTTAATAATCAGTGTCAGGTAAGTATTGGTTTTTTTCAGACGATTTACACATTCTATAGCTACTTGTAATGATAATCTAATAGCTGGTTACCAGAAAATACATTGATCATAATTGACATCCACTCACCAAGCAGACAGTGATTGTCGCCAATATTATGACATGATAGTAAAAGTTGATATGTTCTTCTGTCTTAGAATGGTGCTACCTGTGTTGATCTACATCTATCCTATCTCTGTGTTTGTCCTGACGGTTGGTCAGAGTCATTCTGTGACGTTGAGATAGATGAGTGTCTATCATTTCCCTGTCAGAATAGTGCAACCTGTATAGATGAATGGATGGACTATAGGTGAGTTGTATTGACTGTAGAGGGCACTCTAACTGCTATACTTGCCTTCAGTATTTTTATATTGGACTGTCTGAAATGGTCACATAAATTCAACAGAAATTTTCATGGTATTTTCATCTTGAATGATCACAAGGACAATGATAGAGATCAGTTTCACAACTCTAGGGGGCGCTCTTGCTACACCGCATCTCCCATCTGCTTTTGAACATGTTATATGTAGGATTGTCTGACATGGTCACGATTATTGATACAAAAGCAACAGTGGGTGCCTGTGATGTAGGTTAATGTGATACTGGTTGTGTCTGTGAAAGTAGTCATGTTGTAAAATAATCTGTCAATGTGTGGACTGTTTTGAATCTAGTGCTAATAGTCTCACTTGACCATTATCTTGCCTAATGTTCTGAGATTCAGGGTCCGTGATATTTATGCTTTGATAAAGTTATCAATACTAATTACAATGTATGTCTTTGCATGAAACTTGTTTTATTCCTGCTTACCACAAACAAGCAAGTTCATCAGTATTTATTTATATGTTGTATTATTCACCCAACATCTTTGTTTCTTCTAATTTGTATTTTTATCTTGAATTATCGCCAAAAAAATGAGAATGAAATTGAAATAAGTCTAAATACTTCCAGGTGTCTTTGTCCACTTGGATGGACTGGTAAAAACTGTGATGAGGACATCAAAGAGTGTCAGTCCAACCCGTGTCAGAATGGAGGCACCTGTATTGAGGGAGCCAATCAATACACTTGTCAGTGTCAACCATTTTATACGGGTAATAACTGTGAGACTGAGTACGATCCCTGTGATCCTGACTACAATGAGTGTTTGAACGGAGCAAGATGTGTGACTCAGACTGATGGATCTTATGTCTGTGAATGCCTACCAGGTAATTATACCATGCACGAGCCAAGTTGAACAAAAAATATGGAATATGTAATCTAGTCGTTCTACATCACAGCAACACACATCTTTTCACTACAACGTATGACTACGTCACTGGTTCTGCTGTGTTCGAAATATGAATCAAAACATTCAAAATTACCATTACTTTCTCCGAAATTTCTTTGGTATTACTGCCGCAGGTATAAGTATGTTATTCTCCAATATTTTTCTTCATTCAGCCAGAAAATACTTGTGACCTAAGGGTTGTCACTACTCATTTAAGGGACTCGTAATGACAAAGGCCCCTTAGGTCACTCATATTTTCCTTGGCTGGATGAAGAAAAATATTGGGAATAACATCTAATGATACTGATCTGTACTATAAACAAACCTGCCAAAAATTCCTGCTCTTCTGTAAATTTTAGTCATAATGCAACTTTTATTTTAGAATGAAATGTCTAACAGATAACCGACACTCATGTACACAAATTCTCCGCTAAACATTTTGAAGTTTTTCTGTAAAATTTTGAATCAATACAACTTAATTTTACAAATGAAATGTCCAGCAGATAATCATAACTTGTGTATACAAATAAACATTTTCAACAACATTCAAATTTTTAAAAATTTAGACTCAGTGTAACTTTATTCTCTGAATAAAATGTCTGCCAGATAATTTTAATGCACTTGTGTACATAAGCTTTCCCTCCAAAACATTGAACAAAATCCATAGTACTGTGACCATAGTACTGAATAAAGAATTGATTAAACAAAATCTATGGTTTCTTCAAGTTTTAGGCACGGTGCAATTTTGATGTCAAAGGCAATGTTTACCAACTTGAAGCAAATCACACTTCAACACCAAACATTTTTTCCCACCAAAAAATATTATTAACAAATTTAGTTTTTTATAACTATTGTTCATGTCATCTTCATTTGAGAATAGAATTGTGGTTTATTCATGTCAAAATTTTAGTCTAAAAATGTCAATTTTCATGAATTATTTTGTAAATGTGTTCTTTTTATGTAAATTGACAGGTTTTACTGGTTTTGATTGTGAAGTCAACATTAATGAGTGTCAGTCAGATCCCTGTCAGAACGGTGGTTCTTGTAAAGATTTAACCAATGCTTATGTCTGTGTTTGTGTCATTGGTTACCATGGTAACAACTGTGAAATCAACATTTATGACTGCGAACCAGGTATCTGCCAAAATGGAGGAACTTGTGTAGACTTAGTGAATGAGTAAGTCTACACTTTCAGATTTTGACACTATTTTCTTATCGCCTTCCTAACACTTCAGTCAAATATCAGGTATATTTCATATACACACCAGTTTACTATGGTGCCATCTGGTTTGAGGCTTTTCTGCTCCCATTTGTTTCTGAATAGCTAAAGTCCCTGGACAAGATTTGACCCACGATTGTACCCCAGTCAGCCCAGCTGTATAATTAGGGACCTGGTAGGATAGCAGTTGCTTTATGAATGAATTAATACTATGTGTTTACAGTGGCTGTCAATGGATTGTATGCTTCCCAGGGAGTTGAGGAAGTAAAATGGGCTGTTGTGCCACTATAGGTACATGCCGGATGTAAATCGCAAATCATTTTGAGTACAGTGTGGTGAATCACTTCACTAAAACCTAACACTATTATGTTATTATTTATTATTTGTTTGTCTCCATAGTTACCGTTGTGAGTGTCCGACAGGTTGGAATGGAAAGAACTGTAGCGATGACATCAATGAATGTGTGTCCATACCGTGTCTAAATGGAGGTAGCTGTGTGGATCTCATTGGACAATATGTCTGTAATTGTGCACAGGGCTTTGTTGGTAAGTAAGGTATTTCTACCACCAAGCAGTAAAGCTAGCAAACAGACAGACAGACAGACAGTGTAAGTAAGGTATTTCTACCACCAAGCAGTAAAGCTAGCAAACAGACAGACAGTGTAAGTAAGGTATTTCTACCACCAATTGAGCAGTAAAGCTAGCAAACAGACAGACAGACAGTGTAAGTAAGGTATTTCTACCACCAAGCAGTAAAGCTAGCAAACAGACAGACAGTGTAAGTAAGGTATTTCTACCACCAAGCAGTAAAGTTAGCAAACAGACAGACAGACAGTGTAAGTAAGGTATTTCTACCACCAAACAGTAAAGCTAGCAAACAGACAGACAGTGTAAGTAAGGTATTTCTATTACCAAGCAGTAAAGCTAGCAAACAGACAGACAGTGTAAGTAAGGTATTTCTACCACCAAGCAGTAAAGATAGCAAACAGACAGACAGACAGTGTAAGTAAGGTATTTCTACCACCAAGCAGTAAAGCTAGCAAACAGACAGACAGTGTAAGTAAGGTATTTCTATTACCAAGCAGTAAAGCTAGCAAACAGACAGACATTGTAAGTAAGGTATTTCTACCACCAAGCAGTAAAGATAGCAAACAGACAGACAGACAGTGTAAGTAAGGTATTTCTACCACCAAGCAGTAAAGCTAGCAAACAGACAGACAGTGTAAGTAAGGTATTTCTACTACCAAGCAGTAAAGCTAGCAAACAGACAGACAGACAGTGTAAGTAAGGTATTTCTACCACCAAGCAGTAAAGCTAGCAAACAGACAGACAGTGTGACAAAGTCTGATAACCATGAACAGATGAACAGAACCCATAGTCATGTAACAAGAACTATTTGTATGTGTCCCTGGACCTGGATGACTCCTGGATAGAATATAGAGTAACTGGGAAAGCCCTGACAGTTTCACAGCAATGTGCCACTGATCTATACAATCATGTGGTGTGGAGGTCGTACATTCTCATATGTCGCCCCAAAACTATGAAACTCTATGCCCCCCTGACATTCGCCAAGCCTCCAGCCTGGATTGTTTCAAAACAAAACTGAAGACTTATTTGTTCACCAAAGCCTATGGTGTGCTTTAGCCATTCAGTGCTACTGAACAGAACATTGCTCTGGAAATCGGCACTATAGAAATTTAATTGATTGATTGATTGATTGATTGATTGATTGATTGATTGATTGACTGATTGATTGATTGATTGGCTTTGTTTATGGCTGTATAAAAAATTAATGAGAGCTACTGTTAGCACTAAACAAACCTTTAAAAAGGAAAACTCTGAAATTGAAATCTACAGTACAAATTGCGAGCTACAAGTGGATGTACAAAATTGCCATGGTAACACAATTAAAACTTTACGTTGTATTTTTATGTCACAATTACAGGTACAAATTGTGAGACAGAAGTGAATGAATGTGACAGTCAACCGTGTCAAAATGGAGCACTTTGTAATGACTTGATTGGTAATTATAGTTGTCAGTGTACTGCTGGATGGACTGGTAGAAACTGTGATGTTAATATTGATGACTGCCTTCCATTCCCCTGTAACAATGGCAGGTGAGTAATGATAGTGAAAGAAAGACTTGCAAGAACACACAATATTGGAAAAACAAAAGATCATATAGTCCAACCACTTGGAGTGCTATATGACAGCAGATTTTGACCACTTAAAGTTGAAGTACTATTTGACAGTAGAGTTTTGTTGACCCCTTGTAGTACTATTTGACATTAGATTTTGTTGACCCCTTGTAGTACTATTTGACAGTAGATTTTGTTGACCCCTTGTAGTACTATTTGACAGTAGAGTTTTGTTGACCCCTTGTAGTACTATTTGACAGTAGAGTTTTGTTGACCCCTTGTAGTACTATTTGACAGTAGAGTTTTGTTGACCCCTTGTAGTACTATTTGACAGTAGATTTTGGTGACCCCTTGTAGTACTATTTGACAGTAGAGTTTTGTTGACCCCTTGTAGTACTATTTGACAGTAGATTTTGTTGACCCCTTGTAGTACTATTTGACATTAGATTTTGTTGACCCCTTGTAGTACTATTTGACAGTAGAGTTTTGTTGACCCCTTGTAGTACTATTTGACAGTAGAGTTTTGTTGACCCCTTGTAGTACTATTTGACAGTAGATTTTGGTGACCCCTTGTAGTACTATTTGACAGTAGAGTTTTGTTGACCCCTTGTAGTACTATTTGACAGTAGATTTTGTTGACCCCTTGTAGTACTATTTGACAGTAGATTTTGGTCACTTGTAGTGCTATTCAACAGTAGAGTTTTGTTGGCATCAATTCAGATACTAGTAGTAAGATGCCCCTCAAAAGTATATTTCATTGTTATTATATTACGCATATCAAGAGATCTTAGCATATGGACTTACAAAATATACCTACATGATGCCCTAAAAATATATTGAAAGTAAATTTCTTACTTCTAGTGGAAGTCTTGCCTTGAAAAAAATATGACTCTGTATTGCATAAATTCAGTTTACCAAGAATTGTACAATTACCATAACTGTTTGTATCTTTTAGATGTGAAGATCTAATCAATGGGTATCAGTGCGTATGTGATCCTGGTTGGCAAGGAGATAGCTGTGATGTTGACATCAATGAATGTAGCAGTAATCCATGCCTCAATGGTGGAACTTGTAACAACTTGGTCAATGAGTACAGGTGTACTTGTATACCTGGGTATACAGGTAATATTCAAATTTAGATTGAATTTAGTAGTGGTGATAGGTGGGACAACTCAGTGCGTGGAAATTAACATTTGTATTTTGGCTCACAGATGTTGCATAATTGTTCATATACATGTACATATACAGGTAGATGAATAGGTCATATATGTATTAAAGGGGAACACCACTCTAGGAAATAGATGATTTTACATCACTTACAATTACTTGCGATTTCAGAGAAAACATCAAGTTGATCGTGTGCCTTTATAGGGTATCTTTAGTGTGAGTGATTGTCTCATGGAGTCAGCAGAAATAATATATTCATGGTTGCACAATGAATAATGTTCATGACTCCAGGCTGAGTGTGTAAAACATTGTGCAACCATGAATATATTATTTCTGCTGACTCCATGAGGCAATCACTCACACTAGAGATACCCTATAAAGGTACAAGGTCAACTTGATGTTTCTCTGAATTCGCAAGTAATTGAAGGTGGTTTAAAATCATAAAATGACTCTCTAGTACCCATAGGTTTTTGAAAATGTCTCTATTTCCTGGAGTGGTGTTCCCCTTTAATACCACTTTTTGTATATAAAACTCTTTCATTTGACAGTGACATTTAGATAATTGATTTAACTAATTATATGATGTATTTTGACATCTGTTTCAGGTCCCAACTGTGAGTTTGATATGATGGTGTGTGAAGACCCTGCCACTGGGTTTGTACAATGTCTAAATGGTGCTACATGTATAGAAGGACCCGGACTACAGATAACTTGCAGGTAAGGGGCAATATCACCTCCTCACCTGGATACTAACCCCAACCCCCCCCCCCTCCACAATCCTATGACACCCCTCCCTTACCACACCGTTTCTCAATGCCAACACTACAGCATTTTATACAATGTTGTAATGGTGCCATGTGTATAGAGTGACCAGTACTATAGATAACTTACAGGTAGATATCATATACTTGCCTGAAAACCCTCTTCACCCCAATAGATACCGTAACACCCCCTCCTCCACCCCACCACTAACCACTACCATCACCATCTCCTAATACCAACACTGCTAGGTTTATACAATGTCTAAATGATGCTACAGTAAGATTATAGATAACTTGCAGGTAAATTTCTATAGCAAAACCCACTAGCTGGGGAAACCCTCTCCATCCCCCCCACCCCACCACTACCGAACCACTTGCAGGTGAATTTATGGAACCATTACCCACTGGCTTGGGAACCCACACCAGTCCCCCCAAAAAAACAAACGAACAAACAAAAAACAAACAAACAAAACAAAACACCTACTTGCAACAACTTGACATTCTCCCAAATACATATATGTACATGTACACTACAAACATTCTAGACAGGGTTTCTTAGAATCTATCAAATCAGAATCTACAGTTTGTAAATACTGTTATTTTATAATATCAAAAATGAATTGTTTAAATGAATAGAGAGTATAATGGTATGTTTCTTGTCTTTTTTATTTCTAGTTGTGTTGCAGGATTTACTGACCCATTCTGTGGTACAGATATTGATGAATGTAATAGTGATCCATGTCAGAATAATGCACAGTGTCTAGATCAAGTTAATGGCTACATCTGTAATTGCACTCAAGGTGAGATCGTCATATCCAATGTTTTTCATTCCTTGATTTCTCCCAGTTATTTTCTATGTCAAGGCCCTTCTCTAGCACTTTGTACATGTCTGTATATATCGTGTTGACAGCTATGTGACTGAGATTGCACTCAAGGTGTGATCCCACACCATACTTCTCATTATTACATAATTATATACTAGAGATTACTTGTCTTAGTGCACATGCATACTAGTGGTATTTTCAATGCAGTGCAATACCGAAAACATTATTGCATACCTATATGCAAAGGAGGACATGGCCATTCACTACACACAAAATCATGTGATTGTGCTGTATGATTTTTATCGAAATTTACCGTTTCAGATAAATATATGTAATAATAACAGAACCCCATATGACATGTGAGTTCCAGTGTTCCAGGCGTATTTACACCTAATGCTTGCAGTGTTTTCTACTGCACTTTCACTCACAAATATGGGCACAGACAACACTGCAAGCACTTGTACAAATACCCCAAGTACGCCACACTTGCATTCACGTGTCATGGCGTACTGTCATATTTCTTTGGCTTATCCCAATCATTTTGTGCCAAGGACAATTTATTGTATCAAGAATAGAGATAGAAGAATGATGTAATCGTAAATAAAAAAAACTTAGCTGAGTAGCTTTACCGGAAGTATTTGTCAGTGATGTACACTCATAAAGGTTCATACATTTAAGCCCTGCTAACACAGTCTAGTTTATTTTTACATCTTTAGGTTGGACTGGTATCACCTGTACAGAGGACATTGATGAATGTGGGTCCAATCCTTGTCAGAATGGCGCCATCTGTAGGCAGCAAACTGCAGGAGAAGGTTATATCTGTTACTGTGAGCCAGGATACTCTGGTAAACACTGTGAACGTGAAATCAATGAGTGCCTGTCCGACCCGTGTCAGAATGGTGCGACCTGCCTCAATAACTTGAACAGATATCAGTGTATTTGTGATACCGGCTTTACTGGTACCAATTGTGAAGTTGAAATTGATGTGTGTTACAGCCAGCCTTGTATGAATGGAGCCACCTGTTTTCAGCCACAGCCATCAACATATTTCTGTATATGTCCAACTGGTTTTGTTGGACTCAATTGTGAGTACCTGGATCAGTGCTTGTCACTGCCTTGCCTCAATGGTGCAAGTTGTACAAGTAACGGCACCTCATACCATTGTTTGTGCACCCCTCAGTATAGTGGTTTGAACTGTGAAATACCAGTGTTGCCACCGACAACCAGTGTGACACCAACACCAAGTATGACATCAACAACCACTCGGATTGTTCCATCCACAACCACAGGGGTGTTATCAACAAGTAGTTTCAGTCCAACCTCGCCAACAGTTAGCAGCTCTGAGACGATTGTTTCCTCAACACCTTCATTTCAGAGCACAGCAACAGCTCCAAGTCCAGGTATCAGCTCTACAACTGTTCCAGTAACAGGTACCATTTCACCATCCATATCTACACCATCATCATCAGTTTCACCATCAGCAACTACCCCCTTACCCAGCATGTCTGCCGTTCCATCGAGTACCCAATCAGTGAGCAGTATTCTAGACTCCAGCATGCAAATTTCTATCACTCCTACTGTTACATCTGGTGTAGTTCCAATCAGTAGTCCAAGCATGTCAATCATATCCAGCTTTGTTCAATCTACAGTTTCATTGGTCACATCTAAGGTGTCAACTTCTCTTTTGTCATCTATCATATACAAGACAACCAGACCAGTGGTGACAACAGAGAGTTCTTTTGTTTTTTCAAAAACAAGCATATCGTTACAACCATCTGTACCGTCCAGTTTTATACAAACATCGATATCTCCGTCCACTGTAACATCAACAAAGACCATTATACCGTCCTCTTCCCTTGAAAGTCTCAAGCCGTCCGACACATTCATATCAAGTTTGTCACCAATAATCACTGCAATAGTACCGTCATCATCACTGCAGCTAGTGAGCACATCAGCTGAAATAACTGCTACATCCACAATAACAACAACAACAGTAGCAGAGTCTACATCCATAATTTCAGCTGTATCATCGCCGTCCTTAAAACCCACAAGTCAGATAATTTCAACTCCAACAGTTATGAGTACAATTATGGTGACACCAAGTGTTGAAAGTACTGCAACACCAACCGTGATAACTTCCACCCCTAAGACTGCAGCGTCATCTTCAACTGTGATCACAAGACCACCGGAAACTACAAGCAGTGCTGTGCCATCTATCTCATCGATATCGGAAGGAACATCTATTGTTTCAAGTTCCGCAGCTCTGCTAACTTCAACACGAATTCCAACAAGTCTGACTTCTCCAGCAGTTACTGCAACAACAACAACAACAGTAGCAGCAACAACGTCTGTGATTGATGTGAGTACAACTATTCAACCTACACCATCTACATTCATATTATCTTCCATCGCATCAACAGAAACATTATCCAGTAAAACAACCACTGCAACACCATTGCTGTCAACTATACTGCCATCGTCCAGTACACCATCATTGTCTGTATCAGCATTATCATCAACAACAGCAACACCTTCATTGAGTGCTACAACAACAATTGAAGAGTCTGCAACACCAGACATCTCATCCAGTACAAGCACACAAGTTGCAGTGGTGTCTACATCTTTGACTGCAACAAAAATACCAACATCATCAGAAGCTATCACTGCAACAAAAACAGCAACTTCATCCGTGGCTACCACCTCAGAGATGATCACAAAATCAGTGGTGGTTTCAACAGCAACAGCTACACCATCATTGCCTACATCAAGCCTGATATCAGTTGAAACATCATCCATTGCATCATCAACACCATCTCAAACTCCAACATCAGCTTTGTTGTCAACAAGTTCTGATACAGGAACTGTTGTCATGTCAGCAACAAGCACTACAGTGTCACCAACCAAATCATTGATACTGCCAAGTTCAATCACAGAAAAGACCACACCTTCACCCAGTAGTACCACAGTGATACCCACTACCACAGTGATACCCAGTACCACAGATACACTCAGTACCACAGTTATACCCACTACCACAGTGATACCCAGTACCACAGATACACTCAGTACCACAGTTATACCCACTACCACGGATACACTCGGTACCACAGTTATACCCAGTACCACAGTTATACCCAGTATCACAGTTATACCCAGTACCACAGTGATACCCAGTATGACAGTTATACCCAGTACCACAGTGATACCCACTACCACAGATACACTCAGTACCACAGTTATACCAAGTACCACAGTTATACCCAGTACAACAGTTATACCCAGTACAACAGTTATACCCAGTACAACAGATACACTCAGTACCACAGTTATACCCAGTACAACAGTTATACCCAGTACAACAGTTATACCCACTACCACGGATACACTTAGTACCACAGTGATACCCACTACCAGAGTGATACCCAGTACAACAGATACACTCAGTACCACAGTTATACCCAGTACCACAGTTATACCCAGTACAACAGTTATACCCAGTACAACAGTTATACCCAGTACAACAGTTATACCCAGTACAACAGATACACTCAGTACCACAGTGATACCCACTACCACGGATACGCTTAGTACCACAGTGATACCCACTACCAGAGTGATACCCAGTACAACAGATACACTCAGTACAACAGATATACCCAGTACCACAGATGCACCCAGTACCACAGTGATACCCAGTGCCACACCCAGTAGTACCACAGTGATACCCACTACCACGGATACACCCAGTACCACAGTGATACCCAGTGCCACACCCAGTAGTACCACAGCCACATCCAGTTCAACAGCCACATCCAGTGCAACAGTTATACCCAGTACCACCACGTTTACATCCAGGACCACAGTTATACCCAGTACCACCACATTTACATCCAGTACCACGGTTATACCCAGTACCACAGGTATACAATGTGCACTATCAACACTAAACCAAATGTCACCACAATCTACTTGCACTGTTCTACACAGACTAACATGTAATTTATACAATGACTTGATATTGAAAGTTCAAATGAGAACATTCAATTTGAATGCACATATCCTAGCCTCATGTTTGTCAAATTTGTTTGCATGACACTTGGATATGTTGGTGTTGTTACAAACACACACATACATTCACTGCACAGTTGTCTAAATTTTGTCGTAATTCCAATAATTATAGAATTTGATGTCAAGTTTTCACTCTGAAAGCACCAATGCCAACAACTAATCATTTCACATCATCATATCACAGTCCCACATGTACTTCACATCACGTGACGTCAAATCATCATACCACAGTCCCATACGTACTTCGTATCACATGACGTCAAATCATCATACCACAGTCCCATACGTACTTCATACATGTATCATGTGACATCAACTCACATCACATATAAACACTAACTAAGTCATTCCAATTGTTAACAAAATCTCTACCATGCTTGTACCATTCTTCACTGTTAACATTTCTCATCTTTGTCGTAAGGCTTATCAGTATTTCTACCTTCTTACAAAAGATATCACATCTTTTGGGAAATCGCCTTCTATGTTTCTTGCCAAATATTGATTGTTTGTTCTTTCAGCTAAGCACTACAGGGTCTTAAGATTGTCTTGTGGTGTCTTTAGGGTTTCTTCCACATGTCTTGGTGTTTGGTTGCACACACCATAATACTACCTTTCTCTTAATTTACATATTCTCTGGTCTATATACATGTAGCCAATGGTATCTTTACAGTTCTTCGGCATGTTTTGGTGTTGTAATTACATGTATGAACACCTCAATATCATCTGTCTCTGTGTGTATCTATAGAAACCTTTTATGTAACTAATCATACAGCTTCAGCATATGTGGTATCTTAATGGTTCTACAAACAATAGGTAGTCTGAGATTACACCCATCACCAGACCACCTTTCTCCGAGCTCTGTCTGTCTCTTTATCTTCTATCATATTATTTGTGTCTATAGCTATTAGTTGCTCTGAGGTATCTTTACTGTTCTTCCACCTGTCTCAGTATTTGATTACACACATCACATCACATTATCATCTTTCTCTAAGCATATCTTAAAACATTCAAGCTATGATAAAAATATAAGACCTCTCTACTTTTTAGGTTAGGCTCAACTTTGGACATCATGGACAGATTTGGAGAAAAAAAATCATAAACTGGGTATCTCATGCACTTAAATGTGATGAGGAAGCATATCTTATACTGTCTCAAGAGATTAAAGTGCCGAGAAACCCCGTTATCACAAAAAGACAATTTTCAGTTTCTGAGTTTTGGTCAATGAACTAAAGTAAGTTTTTCTTACTGTAAAATAGAAACAAAAATTTGTAATGCACACTTGTACAATTAAGGGATACAAGTTTCCAGATTTCATATTTGACTTCAAGTGACCTATGACCCTGAGGCCATGTTGTTTTCCTTCTTTTCATCAAATCTGTCCATATTTTAGCTGTCTATATGAGTAATGATATGTCAAGTAGTTCTATTTTCTATGTGGATTTACCTGGACTACACTTTGTTACTTATCTTGACAACATTTGGAATAACACGGAACATAAAAATAACTTCCAAGATTTTTCTGCAATAGGATTCCAATCGATGCCAGGCGTTACAAGCAGTATCCCAACATCACAAAGTAGTAGTACTAGACTGCCGGTGCAGTCTGTTGGCACGGTTACCATGCAACCAAGTTCAACGATGAGTGTGGTGCCTTCACAGAGTTTGTCATCCAGTACTTCAAGGATAATTTATAGCACTATTGAAAGTCAGAAACCAACTGCCACTGTACAGCCATCTGTGACTATCAGCCAAGTGTCCTCAGAAGTACTACCTGTTAGTTTGCCCAGTCTTACAGTAAGCAGTACTACAGTTCTGAGTATCAAACCAACAGACATAAAAACCTCAGAAAGGAGTGAAACTTCCACAAGTATGACCGACTCAAAAAGTATTTCCTCTAGCTTTCCAGCTACCACCTTCAGTAGAACTATTACATCAAGTATGCTGACAACTGACACAGTAGCATCTTCTCTTCAGTCATCAACAAGCACTGAACTCAGCCAAACTTCCACAATTACGGCCACACCACAGAGTGTTACCCCTAGTGTTGTAACCACTAGCAAAGGAATGGAAATATCAAGTATAAAACCAACTCCGAGTGTTACGACATCATCTATTGCCATGACAACAACTTCATCTTTATCAACATTAGTTACCAAGATGTCACCAACTATAACATCGTATCCAAGCCAAACTGAGGAAATATCACCTTCTTATTCAGAAGTAATAAGCTCAACTTCCCTGGCCATCTCCATGGCAACCCCTGTAGTTACAGTGGTTAGTTCCTCACCCGCACCCAGCACTGCTGTGTTCTCATTTCCAGCAGTTTCGAGTTCTCTAGTTGCATCAGAAGTTTCAAGTTCTCAAACCGCACCAACAGTTTCAAGTTCCCAAACAACACCAGTAGTTGCAAGTTCTCCAATCTCATTGGTAGTTTCAAGATCTCAAGTCACACCAGCAGTTTCAAGTTCTCCATTTACACCAACAGTTTCAAGTTCTCAAACCACACCAACAGTTTCAAGTTTTCAAACCACACCAACAGTTGCAAGTTCTCCAATCTCATCGATAGTTTCAAGTTCTCAAGTCACACCAGCAGTTTCAAGTTCTCCATTTACACAACCTCTATCTCAAGTACCAGCAGTATCAACTGCTTCATTTACAGTTTCTATTACCCAGAGTTCCTCATTACCTAGGAGTTCCTTGCCAGTGGATGTGACCCCTACCATGACCTCAAAGTTGCCAATGGCAACAAGTGTACTGTCTTCTTGGCTTTCATCTACAGAAGAAACACCAAGCGTAGTTTTCACTTCAAGCATAGACTTAGGGGGTCCTAGCACTTTGATTGTTGTCCCCTCAAGCAGACTAGAAGAAACATCTCAGCTGTTGTCAACGTCAACAAGTACAGGTATTTTGTCATGGGTGTATAATGGTACATTGGGAAATCAAAAAGATACATTTTTACCTGACCATGAAAGTAAAATTTTGTTTCCTGTTTACAAAAAAAAAGTTGCACACTCATGAGATGCAGTAAGATCGTTTTTATTTTGGAGGGAAAGTGAAAATGGAACAAGAAACAAAATTTAACTTTTCGTGGTCTAATATGAATAATTAGGATTCATGGGTTGCATAGTTTAATACATAAAAATGAAACACATTATGCGTTGCCATGGTTGCGGTATTTTCAGTAGCCCCTGAATAATGTATGAACTATAGTATTGTATTGTCCATAAGAAGCATTCTAAAATAACATCAAACTGGATATGAGTTGTACAATGACAACAAGACCACTTTAAGCACAATATGAGTTATTAATGTCCACAATTCAAGTCTAGATTTTTGGCATTAGTGTTATCTTATCAGTCAGGCTGCAAAGATTAGATAGGATCTGAGATTCTCCTGTTCATAGCCAACTTTTTACATGCACTGCCAGACATTTTTTTCTCACCTAAAATTTTAATCCAAATCTGACTTTGGCATTTGGTACAAAATTAAGTACAACAAGGGTTAGAGTTGTTGGGATGTGGGATTTCAGAAAAATTGGGATACAAAAATAGTAGTGTAACAACACTTTTATGATGAATAAGTGGGAAGAAATCAATACTTTGTTGATAATGTTTTGAACTGTTTGGAAAATGATGATACATTTGGCAAATAAATAGTCATGAGTGATTGTGCTTGGTGGCCAAATAGTTGCTTCTGTAGTGTATACTGTCAACATGAAGCTTGTCGCCACTGTGCTGCATACAGCATGACAGTTACTGTGCTGCCTACAGCATGACAGTTACCGGTTTTGCATAACAGCAGTGGTATTCAGCTCTGCCTAGCTTTACTAGCACATTGGAAGATGCAAGAACCAAAGAGTGCATCGATGTAATGATGTTAACTCCATGGTTTGGAATGAAATCCAATAGTTATGGAAATGCTTCGCAGGTGCTTGGAATTTTACCGGCAACAAGGACAAGCTAGCCGAAATGGTTGCTGGTCAGATATTTGAAATGCAAGGCAGAGTAAGATAAGGTGTCACTTATACATGAAGATATATGCAAGCTGATTAGAGATGAAAGTTGTACTCAGTAAAATCACCACATACCAAATAGACCAGGATGGCCACTTTAAAACCAGAAATGGCACACTTTGCAGATCACAATGGTTACACGTATATAAAGCAAGAATTGCCACACAGACTAGAATTGCTTCTTTTACCAACAAGAACTGTCACAGTTTGCTATCAGAATTACCACAAGCTAGAATTAGCACACATACCAGAATTGCCACATTTTGGGATCAGAAATGCCACATATTAGAATTGTAGCAGAGACCAGAGATAATGACCACTTAAGAATTTTCACTATTTTGCAATCAGTCACAAACCAGAAATGCCACACTGTACATATCATTGTGTTCTTTCTAACAAATACAGTAAACTTCGTGTTCTCTCAATCTTTGCATGCTTCACTCTATTATTAACCTGTTTGAATAAACTCTGAATAATCGGATAAAATCTTTGAAAGATATCTTCTCCCTAAGAGGTTTCTACTGTAATGCCTTGTTATGCATGTATTTGTAGTATTGAATTGTACCATAATCAATTTCTTATAAACAATTGTTTGTTGTTGTTGTTGTTGTTGTTGTTGTCATGGTAATAATAATTTGATGTCTAACAGAATGTATCTAACAGTGTGTGTGTGATTTTATAGGTTGGTGAGGATGAAATATACAGTCAATGCAAGAATGTGTGTTTATTATGTGTTGGTATATCTGTTATACTGGGGTAGTGTACATGATACATGTTTAGTATGTGTTTAATATATATCTGTAACTTGGCTCATCGTAGTAGTCTTGTCTTGTTTTGTACATGTGTGTATTTGCTTGTTTCTTTCATTATGTACCATTTGAACAAAGTGTTGTGGTGGCCTTTTTGAAAAATAAATCCTTAACCGCTCCAAAAAATGAAGAAACCTCACAATTGAAAGCAAATAGAATTATATAAAGGTTGTGTGTTATATAGTTCAGTATCAGTTACATTCTATTTAGTAAGGCAGCTTGTCATTTTATAGGTACATGTAATAGACTCTGGATGACCTGATTGCTATGAGGAGTTCCATTAATTTCCAGTCAGCAATCCAACCACCACCCCCTTAATTTTCAGTTAACTTGGAATGACCCTATTGTTTGCAAGTTCGTATTGGTCTAGACTACTATGTACTAGGGATGAGCAGGTATGCCATGAATACAAGTAACATCAGTAGAATAATCATGTATATAATATGTTTTTCTAACTTGCCCACCCATTACAGAATCTGTCAGTCCAACGTTTACTATCAGACCAACTCCAAGTTCAAGCCCAGTGCCAAGTTCAAGTCCTACACCTGCACTGACAAGCTCACCAACTTCAACTAGTAGTTCAGCAGTTGTGACACCAACTCCAAGTTCAAGCCCAAGTCCAACACCAACATTGACTAGCTCTGTGATAGAGAGGAGTAGTAGTTCTATTGTAGTGACGCCGACACCTACACCCATCCCAACCACCACCTCTGGACCCCCTACATGTGCTAATGGACTGTGCCAGAATGGTGCTACATGTGTGGATAGTGTAACCAATGGGGAGCCAACCTTTGAGTGTCGGTGTACATTTCAGTATATGGGTGACTATTGTGAGATTGGTATGTTGTCATTTATTTAGTACATACGATCACTAAAAACACACAGCGTTATAACTACTTACTTGAAAACTTACTTGAGCTGATGTATTTTGGGGGAATAATTTTTATTTCATTATAAAAGGAACCAGTAGCATTCCACATACTGAAGCAAGCTTACCATTACTTGGTACATATTGTCTGAACTCAAACCGGACACCTTGGAATGGTTTGAAACTAAACACCACAATAACATAATTATGTTAAAATGTCAAGGCAACACCTAGTAGTACATAATAACAGTGATTACTTGCTCTGGTACACTCTCATACTAGAAGTATTTGCACTGCAGTGCAATAATGAACACATTATTACATACCTGATTGCAAGTGATATGCAAATGAGGGTGTGATCGTTACTTGCATACAAAATCATGTGCACTCATGCTTGCAGTGTTTTCTGCTGCACTTTGACGAGCGTAGTGAGTAAAAGTACAGCTACAGAGAACACTACAAGTGCTAATGCAAATACCCACGACTACACCACAGTGGCACTCACGTGTTATGGGGTCCTGTCATTATGATGTAACAGAATTCTTATAGTTACAGATATCCATTACATTCCTTCACAGCCAAGAACATTGCAAAGCCAGCATTTATAGGAGAGTCATATTTGGTGTATCCGCCAACATCCCTGGACACACAGCAGTCAGTTACTCTGAGAGTCAAATTTCAAACTACTGACACTGAGGGCAGTCTACTGTACTCTGCTGGGCCATATACCCGTGAATCATTGGATCTAGCTTCTAACTTTATACATCTGTACATAGAGGGCGGTGTTCTCAAAGTAAGTCATGATTGGTTTGGATTAGAAATCTCACCCATACCCACAACATAATTTGATAAGTTGAGAATTTTTGTCTTACTCACTGTTTAGCCAATTCTCCACAAACATGATGTAGTTACACTTCTAATTATCATGTACATGTAATCTCTCACTTTTTTTCGTGAAATAAAAGTCGTTCACACTGGATCTACTCATAAACTTAACTTGATGTGAGATTCTGCAAATTCACTCAAAGTGTGGTCTACTGTGACATACAGGTATTTGCTGGGAAATTCCAAATTCAGGTCGGGGTCGTGGGTCGGGGATGGAATGAATCAATATTTTGATGTGATTATGACTAAAAACTGCAGTTCTTGATTCAATAAAGATAACAGCTTCTGTGTCACAACAGTGAGATATTTCAGTGTAGTCATGGTAACAATAAGTGATGTGTTTGTATGTGATGTATTTACAGTACCAATTCTCCTGCAAGATATCAACTTTTATACTGGATACTGGTGTGGCTGTCAATACTGGACAGTCCATTGAGGCTATTATCATGTGAGTATCACTTTATCAAATAACATGATTAATTGGCAAGTTCCCAACAAAGGCTTATTTCACCTTTGCTTCATTTCTTGCAATGGAAGCCAAAAAATCATTTCCACAATTTCAAGCAGTCTCTCTCAAACATAGGTATAAAAATTGGCAAATCAGAAAAAAATATGTTGGACACTGGGTAGAGGTATTATGGGATGTAAAACAAAGTAAGATAGATAATTCAATGTATCATTTTTTTTTTAGCTACAAATAATCCCAAAATCCTTTGCATCTGGGCATGCTCAGTGTGGGTTGGAAGGTGTATATACCATAATTGCGTTATTTCATTTTTAATCAAATGTATGTCCCCTAAAGTGACTAAATATTGATACCATACCTGTAGAGTAAACTGATATAAAGAAGATAGACATTTAAACTTTGAAGATAATACACACAACTGATATATAGTGAAAACAAAACTGAAGCTTTTATTGACACCAGTTACCAGTCTGATGCGGTGGGTTGGTCACATGACAGAACACTGGAATCATGTGACAAAATGGAATTCCAGAAGTGTGAAAGTTGAAAACAACCCTGTCTGTTTTGTGATCAGGTTTAGACTTTCTGATATAGATCACTTCCATTACACCATGTTCAAACCAATAAACCAGTAATAAATATAGATTGATATATTTACGATTATTTTGTTACATCAACAGTCAAGAACAGAGCTGTAGAGCAGCAGTAATTGTTGGACGAACTTTAAAACAAGATGGTCTCCAGTGTACATTCTCTGTATGTGAAATGACAGACCTTGGATTATTGTACATCGGTGGCCTACCACCTGATGTACTACCATTAAACAGTGCACCAGCATACACCAACTATATCGGTTGTATTGAAGAACTTAACCTTGATGGCATGACCTTGACCTACATGGATGCAGTCGATGGTGATAATATCTATGAATGTGGATCAGCACCCACCCTACCACCCCCTCCCACCACCCCTAAACCAACCACAACTCCGCCACCACCCACCACACCGATTCCAACACTGCCACCGACCTGTGCCGATGTTGTCTGTGAGAATGGCGGTACATGTACAGATGTCATATTGAGTGATGGTGTTGTCAAATTCCAGTGTAGCTGTCATCTACGTTACAAAGGAACATTTTGCCAAGAAGGTAAGATCTAACAGTGATTTAAAATATCAGCTTTTTCACCCAAGTTAATTCATAATTTATACTATACTCGATTCAACTATTTATGTTGATGCATCCCTTATGGCATTTAAGAAATCATCTTCTAGGTCACAATTCATTTCCAGCTGAGTAAAGAAAAATATTGAAGAATAACATAATTATATACCTCCTCAAGTATACTTGAAAAATCAGGGAAAATAATGGCAATTTAGAAGGTTTTGACTCATATTTCAAGCACTGCGATGTTTATAAATCACCCTCTGCAAGAGACAGACACATACAACAATTGTATTACAATGTATATAAATCAGATACATGCAACAATTGTATCTATTCTAACTTGTTTGTGCACAGCTTACTGTTCTATTTTTCAGAAAACAGACTAGAAGTAAGGGGGTATATATATTTAGCATGGCTTGATTAAGAAAGATATATAAACAAAGTCTTTTCTACTGATAAATCTAGACTGGAAGTATTATGATAAAATAACATTTCACTTCTTACTTCACTTCTTTACAGATGTCGCCATTCATTTCCCAGCATTCAGTGGGAATTCATACTTGGAGCATGCCCAGCTGGATTTCACTGAAAATGCCAACAATGAAATTTACATAACATTCAAAACGTTTGCTACAGATGGTACTATTTTCTACTCCTCACAAAATCCTAGTATTCCCAGTAGTAATTTCATCCACCTGTATATTTCTAATGGAGTTGTCAACTACCAGGTAGACTGTGGCATGGGAAATGTTCTCACTGTCAATACTTTTACCTTTGTCAGCCATGACAGACTGGTAGAAATCTTTATCAGGTGAGTAAATATACACTGTAAGTTGTCAAAAGTCAATTACATTGTCCAAAATCTAATCAAATTGTATATTTAGTATGTGTAGTTTACCTGCAGAACAAGAGGTAATGTAGTGATGTCTGTCAGTCTGTCTGTCTGTCTGTCTCTGTCTCTGTCTGTCAGTCAGTCAGTCTGTCTGTCTGTCAGTCAGTCTGTCTGTCTGTCTGTCTGTCAGTCAGTCTGTCTGTCTGTCTGTCTCTGTCTGTCTCTGTCTCTGT
The DNA here is from genome assembly GCF_964340395.1 of Glandiceps talaboti. Lineage (NCBI taxonomy): Eukaryota > Metazoa > Hemichordata > Enteropneusta > Spengelidae > Glandiceps > Glandiceps talaboti. The sequence goes on along the minus strand of NC_135561.1, from coordinate 19,725,583 downwards.
TCATCTATCTGTCTGTATCTGTCTACATTCAGCTGTCTCTGTCTCTATATACAGAAAGATAAAATCATGTAAATTCATACAATTCTTTTTTTTCTCTTCTTTTCAGACAAAGTAAGCCATCAGGATTGTTTGGTGGCATGTGTTTGGCAACCGTTACAGTTGATAACAACCTTCCTAGAACAAGCTCTGTTTTCACTTTTCAAGCAGAAAATGCTCTTGGAGTACTGTACCTAGGTGGTTTGCCTCCCAATATGGTTGCCATGGCAGTACGACAACCAGTTGTCAATTTCGTTGGATGTATCCGTCACCTACAAATCAACAATGTTGAATTCTATGTATTTGATGATGCCATCAATGGTATGAATATCGGAGAATGTGAAGTTCCTGCTTGCTTATACCAACCATGCAGGAACAATGCAACATGTGTAACGTAAGTTCAGAGTTCAAAGTGCAGAGTTCAGTTAATGCTGCTGAAAATAATCCAACCAAACTCAGAACACATAGTTATGTCCATTCACATATACCTCAATATACACAACGTGTCGATAGAAGTATCTGTAGTATTACCAAAAGCTGATGACACTTTTATTGCCAATGGAAAATATGAAAAAAAGAGTAGAACTTTGTCTAAACTCACAATTTTTTACAAGATGTGCTTTAAATCTATGATAGTCAACTAGGCATGTAATAAAGATGTTATGGCCCAACTAAGGGTGTATGTGTGTGCATCAGAATTCATTGCTGTGCGTCAGTGACTTATCAAATGAACATAGAGGGCGTACTTCATCCATGTCTGGCTTTAACCTTGTTAAGATATTAAAGTCAACTATTTTTGTCTCCTGTTTTCCTTTTATTACATTTTATTTCGGTAATTGTTTCCTCATCTCAACTTTGAGTTCTTGTATCGTTACTTTTCAGATCTCCTGAGAATCCAGAGGACTGGTTCTGTGATTGTCCAGTTGGTTATGAAGGTGAACTGTGTGAGAGATTGATAGAACATTGCATAGGAGATCCATGCTTACATGGCGCTACTTGTATTTCTGATATACAGGGCTTTGTATGTCTGTGTCCGTATGGCCGACATGGTCTCACCTGTGATCAAAGTAAGTTGTGTGTGTTGTCATGCCAACCATGTATAAAACATTCCTCTCTACACTCGCAATACATCTATAGTTGTGTTGTCATAGCAATTATACACAATATGATTTATGTTATGTTTTCATCACAACCTTGCTGCATAAAGAAATATTTATTATACTTGCACAAGAAAAATTCAGATTAATTAACAGCAATTCTAAATGTTTTGACACACATTGAAAGGGTGACGGATCAACTCGTCCCAATTTCAACTCGTCCCATTTCAACTCGTCCCACTCAAGTCGTCCAATTTTCAACTCGTCCAATTTTCAACTCGCCCCAACTCTTTACAATATAATTTACCTGTGCATATATGGAATCGAAGCTAGTAGTACTCAGTTTGGAGGGTGTGTGGTATCTCGTATTCCACTAATGAAGTACCACTTGCGCTGTAAACACATACTACAAAACCTGTACACGTCTCCAAAACCCGAACGCGCGGAAGCCGCAAGAGTGTCAGTCACTAATATTCTCCCTGGTTATTATCATTATTATTTCTTATTTGGGTTGTAAACATTAAGTCCTAATGTGAAAAGTGATATTCCATGACTGAGGAAAGTTGTTGTGCTAGTATAAGTTCTAGATCTACCAAACACTTAGCCAAAAACCATACCACTTTCTGCTACGAAATGTTACATTTGCTACGCTTCAACTGGCTACGTAGGTAAAATCATGTAAATGTTTCGGTCCCCGTACGTACTTTGAGTCCATGTATCGTTTAGATTTATAAACGTTTCCTAGTGTTGTTGGGGCGAGTTAAAAATGGGGCGAGTTGAAATTGGGGCGAGTTGAAATGGGACGAGTTGAAAATGGGACGAAGTGAATCGCAATCCATTGAAAGCATGGCAACCAATTATGTAAATATACAATCACTGTTCTGATAAAGAATGGCCAGAAAATAATTCTTGTATTTTCTGTTCAATGGTCAGACAATAATTCTTGTATTTTCTGTTTGAACGTGTAAAACTTGGCTAGTATGTTGTATAATACCTGTAATGTGTATAATTGTGTGTATGTGTGTATGTGTGTGTATGGATGTGTGTGTACATGTGTATGTACTTGTGTGTGTGTGTCTGTGTGTAGTGAGTATGCATGCACGTGTGTATGTAGTGCACAAGCATTTATGTATGAGTATCTCTAAAGGTATGAGTACCTTGCACGTGTGTATTGCATGTGTGTGTGTGTGTCTGTATGTGTGTGTGGTTCTGACCACCAACTGCCACTCATGATTGTATTTTACGATCTAAAAGAAAGATAGATGCCTAATTTTGTAAATGTGGTCTTGTAAAAGATTCTAATTAATCAATATATCTGTATCTGTAGTGGTGTTCACATTCTTAATGTTGTTTTATTTTGATACTTTACAGCTCTGGACATTACCCGACCACAGTTTACTGGTATGCACTTTGGTTATTCCTCCTACATGGCCTATCAACGTGATCCCAATTTAGATTTCCTAACTCACATGAAATTGAAATTCACGGTAGAAGATAACACCATGGCAACAAAAAGTGGACTAATGGTATACTCAGGACAAAAAGGTAAGGAGATTTCCAAGATCTTTTCTGCCTTTGTTGAAAAGTTTTAACTTTCACCAAATAATTTTGTGCTTCCTGTTATTGTTAATGTCATACAGTGTTTTGGGGAAAGATTGTAGTTAGAAAGTCTACATAAGTTCCCTGGGTATTTTAATGGGGTTCCCTACCAAAATTATGGTCTAGTGTATGGAAATCTGTGCAAGAGTTACCAGATTTCTCCCTCTTTTATTTGGGTTTACCATCCAAACCTGTGGTACAAGGTACGCAAATCCATGAAACTTTTATCAGATTTCATCTCCTGCCAATAAAAATGATGATGCAATGTATAGAAATGTCCTCAAGGGATCCCAGAATCGTGTAATAAAAAATAGTTTTGATTTCAGTTTCAAGACTAGTTCCTTTGTTACAGTGGAAACAAAATACAGTTGTACTGTCTTTACCTTGTTAGCCCCCGTCGGACGAAGTCCGAGGCGGGGGCTTTATAAATTGGGTTCTGTCCGTGCGTGTGTGCGTCCGTGCGTCCGTCCGTCCGTGCATGCATGCGTGTGTCCGTCCTCAGCCATATCTCGGACAATCATGGACCGATTCCTTCCAAAATTGGTACATTCATAATTAGATATGAGTTACATATGCACGCTGATTTTCTTTTGGATGCGATGTGGTTTAGCTGATTTACAAACATTTAAAATATTTCACATGTCTGTAACAATAATTTGTAGAGTAAATTGTACATGTGTATGAACATGGGTTCAGAATTGCAATCATCGAATTCAAATTTAGATTATCGAATTCAAATTCAGATTAGATTCGGATGTTTGTAAGAGTGACTTTTGTTTTTTATATCTGCATCGATAAAAGGTAAGGAGAATTATTATTCTTTATTGTCAATGTGCTTTGGATAATTGTTAATCTTTATTGTCAATGCGCTTTGTACCAGTATGAAAACTAGTGCACACTTCATTACATACAATGCATTTCATGCTGTGCTAATCATAATTGTACATTTGTGGTAAATGGTATGTGTGTAAATAAAGCTTTTAAATGAAAGTTGTAAGCGCAAGTATGCATATTTGTTTATCAAAATCATCAAATATGGCCGGAAAACGGTTTATTGTACTTTTTGAGAATTATTTAGTCCCTATCCAATTCGTCTAATATATGAATATGTCTAATAGTGTGAATCCAAATCTGAGAATATTGTGCAAGATCGCCAACGTTATCCAAAAAGAGGCTGATGACGTATGTGCTTTAGATTTCATTCATGAATTGTAGTGCTCGCACAAAATTTCTTCCATTCTCCACGATACAGTAGATTCCGTTGTAAGTTTAACCCTACATTATCAGTGTTCTCCACGAGGGGTTTTTGAGGGGCGCACCGCCCCTCTGTTTGCGTTCAGCGCCCCTTTGTTTTGATGTGAACGTCTTCAAGAGATTCTATTCAATGCCGTTAATGAAGGAAGTGAACAGCGACACTGCGTCTATCATCATTTATGAACTTATTTATCGCCTTGATTATAACAATGGTAGCCGAAACAAAAACAGTAAATGTAGTACCGTCGTAAAGTAGAAGACGGTATGTTGGTAGTTTCTATGGCCGGGTATATCAAGCCGGTAATTTCCAAGCCTTCCCGTATACGTAATACAGTACGCATACGATGTACGATGTCACGGCAATTTTCACATTGTATCGATAAATACGAACAAAATCCTAAAATTTATACATGTTCTTTAGAAATAACTACTCCGGTACGGTTCCATGGTAAAATTTATGTCCTAAATGATCACGTTTGGATGTGAATCGCGATCGTAGTACCACGAGGTAGCTCCAATGTGGCAGCCATGTTTGTTACTGCACATTTGCACTGAACGTATTCGGTTATTCTTAGCCCAAATTCGTCACATTAAAAATGTACGTATTTCCGGCAAATTTGGATGAAAAATCATTTTCCATTCATGAAAATTAAAAGGATATCAAATTTTAGAGAAATAAAGGGAAATGAATTGTTTTCAATTAATTTTTATGAATGACATGCACCAGATTCAGTAATCAAAAATTGGGGTGAACCTTGATGTATACTACCAATAATTGCAAATTTACCAGGGCAAGTCTGTTTTGGTGTTGGAGGACCTGGGTTTGTTTCTATATCACCTCCAAGCAGGAGCAACATCCTGGTGTAATAATTATAATACAAGTAAAGGTGAAGAATACAAGCGCAGTAGAAGGACAATATCTTTGTTAATTTTACATTGATCATGTAGTGCACAGAATAAAAACTTCCTACAGACTGCCTGTATTGTTGGACACACATTCCCATGATTGTTTTATTGCTAATACCTAGTCAGTAATTTGAAATATAAACTAAGACAATTGAACTTTCTATTTCTAGTTCTTTCAAGTGTTTGTATCCTTGGTACAACTTATAATATTGTAGTGAGTTCTAGGACAAGTTTCTAATAATGTATGTACTGTCCTATCACCTGTCTTTTATTTTATGTATGTACTGTCCTATCACCTGTCTTTTATTTTATGTATGTACTGTCCTATCACATGTGTTTTATTAGATTTTGGTTGTTGTCTTTGCTTTTGTTCTCTTTGTGTTCTCTAGTTCTCTAGTGGTCTATGTTCAGACCAGCAGTTAATTTGGGACGGTGCCCAAATCCTACTTTAACCTCCTCAACTGAAGAGTGTTCTCGGGTTCTGAGAACTTTGTTATTGTATTTATGTCTGTTGTGCAAGGTGTGTGCCTTTGTTGTGTCTGTATGCTTGTAAACCAGTACAGGATCCAACAATTTACTCCTACCACTGATATTGAATTTCATAAAATGGAGAGTGTATTTGAGAGTGCTCTAGAAATTTCATCCCAGTGTATTCTTATAGTGAAAGACTATGGTATGGCATTATTTACTCAAGATGACCAGTTCCACTTGTTCGATCCTCATAGCAGAAATGATCAAGGTTATTCAATGCCTGATGGACATGCAGTTCTTATCATTTTCAAGACAATACATGATCTCTGTACCCATTTAAGACAACTAACATCAACATTGACTGAGGATTCTCTTGCAAGTGTGGCTTTTGAAATTACTCCTACACTAGTCTATACAACAAATAGTCCAAGTGATTCCTTTAACCTTACAGCACATTATGGGATATGTTCATCTGCCATCATAACATGTACAACTGAAGAAAAGTATATACATAAGATGAAACAAACACTTAAAGTTGATAATAAAAAAAAATTCTCAAAAACAGAAAGATCATGTGCGCGTAAAATTAATGTCGCGAACCCTGATTTAAAGGAAGTACAAATGTATTCAACAGAACAAGACACATTAACACAATATACTAGTGAAACAGCTTCATGTAGCGTCAAAAGCATGCCACAGGTGTGTAAAACAGACCAATTACAAAGAACTGTTTCACAACCTTTGTCATGTGTACTTAAAATTAATGTCACAAAACCTCATTTAAAAAAGGTACAGATATATTCAACAAAACAACAAACATTAACTCACAAAAACATTGTGAGATAGCTACATATAGAGTCCATAGCATGACACAGGTGTGTAAATCAGACAAATTACAAAGAACTGTTTCACAAACAAGTTATCAGCACAGTGATAATGATTGTAAAATCATTAGTGATTCTGCACCAGTTACACATTATTATCATCCAATTGACAAATCATGGCAATTTGCAAAAGCAATACTGTTGTCTTTGTCCCCACCAAAACACACTTTATTTTTTGGGGGGCTAGGACTTTAAGTCTCAAACATCCACTGCAGGGGCTGTGTCATCTTCGATGGCTTGTTGAATGCAAAGTACAGTAATCAAAACTATTAATTCATAAGAAATGTATAGTGATTACTCTCTCAAAACTTTGTAATTGTGTATTACATGTAAAGTTTCAATAATCTGTTCATTTATGTCCACAAGACATTCACTAATTATTCATGACGCAAACAGTGAGTCTGTGGTTACAATTTAGTGTCACTTCTTTTTTCAGTTGAACTTCCTGGCTATGGTAATGACTACATTGCGTTGGGTATACAGAATGGATATCTGGTTTGGATTGTAGATTTAGGATCTGGTAAGTATACAGATCAAGTGTAATAATGAGATTTTCTTTATCATTGGGCAATATTGCTGTTACTTTGTTCAAGAAAACTTCAACCCATTTTCAGTTAAAATTAACATAAAAAATCAGGTGTTACCATGCAAATTTTTTTTTTAAATAGAGTTCAAAATGATATTGAATTAAGCCATGTAGAAGCCAATATGGCCACTGAATATTGAATTAAGCCATGTAGAAGCCAATATATCATGTTTTTTACATGGAGGGAAAAAGCAGATAGTTGATTTCCTTGCAAACAAGATGTGAAATTTCAGTTTCAAAATGACCAGGAACAAGCTTGATATGGCAACATTTTGAGAGATTTTATAAATAACTGATTTTTAGGGAAATCTGTCCCAGAGATGCATTCTACTGTAAGACTGTGGCTATCTTCCTGTCAATAACCCATTCTCTTTATTCTGTTTACCAGGTCCTGCTTATGTGTGGAGTTCAAGTCCAGTAGATACGTCTATGTCAGCTCACTCTGTTCACATGGGTCATGATAGACGGGTAATCTGGATGAAGCTAGATAACCAAGTCAACGTAACAGGACAGACAGCTGGTCATCTTGTAGGTCTTAACTCATTCACTGATATCTATATTGGTGGCTATGATGTCTATCAGTTACAACTATTGCCTTCTACCGTCAACTTTACCAGTGGATTTCAAGGTAGGCTATAGTAATAGTGTATTATCAGTTACAACTATTGCCTTCTACTGTCAACTTTACCAGTGGATTTCAAGGTAGGCTATAGTAACAGTGTATTATCAGTTACAACTATTGCCTTCTACTGTCAACTTTACCAGTGGATTTCTAGGTAGGCTATAGTAATAGTGTATTATCAGTTACAACTATTGCCTTCTACCGTCAACTTTACCAGTGGATTTCTAGGTAGGCTATAGTAATAGTGTATTATCAGTTACAACTATTGCCTTCTACCGTCAACTTTACCAGTGGATTTCAAGGTAGGCTATAGTAATAGTGTATTATCAGTTACAACTATTGCCTTCTACCGTCAACTTTACCAGTGGTTTTCAAGGTAGGCTATAGTAATAGTGTATTATCAGTTACAACTATTGCCTTCTACCGTCAACTTTACCAGTGGATTTCAAGGTAGGCTATAGTAATAGTGTATTATCAGTTACAACTATTGCCTTCTACTGTTAACTTTACCAGTGGATTTCAAGGTAGGCTATAGTAACAGTGTATTATCAGTTACAACTATTGCCTTCTACCATCAACTTTACCAGTGGTTTTCAAGGTAGGCTATAGTAATAGTGTATTATCAGTTACAACTATTGCCTTCTACCGTCAACTTTACCAGTGGTTTTCAAGGTAGGCTATAGTAATAGTGTATTATCAGTTACAACTATTGCCTTCTACCGTCAACTTTACCAGTGGATTTCTAGGTAGGCTATAGTAATAGTGTATTATCAGTTACAACTATTGCCTTCTACCATCAACTTTACCAGTGGATTTCAAGGTAGGCTATAGTAATAGTGTATTATCAGTTACAACTATTGCCTTCTACCGTCAACTTTACCAGTGGATTTCTAGGTAGGCTATAGTAATAGTGTATTATCAGTTACAACTATTGCCTTCTACCATCAACTTTACCAGTGGATTTCAAGGTAGGCTATAGTAATAGTGTATTATCAGTTACAACTATTGCCTTCTACCGTCAACTTTACCAGTGGATTTCTAGGTAGGCTATAGTAATAGTGTATTTACCTCGGAGTCAGTAAACTGGATCATCAGGTTGGAACTTCAAATAATAAGAATAATGTTCATTGATTCACAACCAAGTTACTTTTTTCTCCGTGTCTACATTTTGGAGACTTAGTTGTGTATCAACAAACATTCCAATTTGTGTATTTAACCGCATTAAGTAACTTTAAAGATTACTTTGGGAAATAAACTTACTGAGTATGAAATAAACTTAGAGAGTGATTTTATAAGTTTGTTTTATGTACGTTATGTGCCGAGGTTACAGTGTCTTAGTTTCTTCATGCTGTAAAAGTATAGAAAACCTAAACATATATGCAACTTTTGTATTGATTTACAGGATGTATCTTTGATGTAGAGATTAAGGCTGGTAGACTCACTGACTTCACTCCCCCTGGACATCCTGCTGGTCATGTGAAATCTGGTCGTAATGTTGGACAGTGTGGCCTGTCAGAATGTCAACTTGTAACATGTTACAATGGAGGAACGTGTCTAGAGATAGGAGCTTCATTTGAGTAAGTTATTAAGTGTAAATAGTTTTCTAATTTGTTAATCAGGGATATGCCAAATATGGTGTTCTCTCCAGGTATTTTAGCGGAATGAATCTCAGAGCCAGTAAAATTCCCAGTCTTGGATGAGATGAATTCTACCCCTCATCACACCTTGAGATGTGTCTTTTCACAATATCTCAAGACAAAAATGATGGCCTCTGTTCTGTTTTGATACATCTTGATTTTAGGAAAGTAGTTTATTAAAACCTGTCGAGAAATTTACCTATTTTCTCTTTTAAGATATCAGCCATCATTTTGATGTTGATATTGTTGTTGAAATATAGTAACTACGTATATTAATCATTTTGTATTGTCATTATTATAGATGTCTATGTACAGAAGGATGGACTGGTGTTCTATGTAGTGATGTAGTAGGACCTTGTGATGCCACTCATGACCCACCACCCCTTTGTACTGCTGGTTCTACCTGTACCTTAGCTGCTGTAGGATATGTGTGTCATTGCCCCCTGGGTAAAATGGGACAGTACTGTGACCAAGGTAAGATTCTATTTGTACCTTAGCTGCTGTGGGATATGTGTGTCATTGCCTCCTGGGTAAAATGGAACAGTACTGTGACCAAGGTAAGATTCTATTTGTACCTTAGCTGCTGTGGGATATGTGTGTCATTGCCCCCTGGGTAAAATGGGACAGTACTGTGACCAAGGTAAGATTCTATTTGTACCTTAGCTGCTGTGGGATATGTGTGTCATTGCCCCCTGGGTAAAATGGGACAGTACTGTGACCAAGGTAAGATTCTATTTGTACCTTAGCTGCTGTGGGATATGTGTGTCATTGCCCCCTGGGTAAAATGGGACAGTACTGTGACCAAGGTACGGTTCAATCTTGTGGTGTCATGATGGTCAAGTGGTTACAAAGTTGCTGGTTCAGACTCTGCAAGACACAGGTTTGATCTTTGGTGTTTCTAATTGCCTTCAGTCTTTGGGAAAGATTTCAAACACAATATGTGAAGTATTTAATCCTGTGGGCATATAGAGGCTGTTGTGGATTGTATGCTTCCCAGAGAGTTGAGGAAGTAAAACGGGCTGTTGTGCCACTATAGGTACATGCCAGAGGTAACAATAAAGAGCTGTGAAGAGAGTATGGGAAAGGGTGATAAAAAAACTTAATAGTGTTTCTATTACATCTCAATTATGTATTGTTGTATTTTTGTGATAAAAGTAAAAAAAATGTTTCTGCAAGTTCTTGTGATCTATTCATTCATACTTCTTTCTTCTACCAGTATAAAAAAAATAAAAAGTCTGACAGGATATGTTTTCAATAACAAGTTGTATAACTCTGAGTTCTGAATCCCATCCCAAATTATCTTTCTATTATTTTTCCACAGACATTATCATCAGTGATGCATCTTTCCAGAGTGAGTCATCATACATGGCTTTCCCATCCGTCAGTATCCGGCATACCACCAACATCACTATACAGTTCAAACCAGAATCAGGGGATGGTCTTCTGTTTTACGCCGCCCAAAATCTTGGTTCTAGTTCAGGAGATTTCATTTCAATATCACTGAATAACAGATATATTGAGTTGAGATACAAGCCTGGTCCTGAACAACCTGTTATAGTGGGATCTGCTGATAGATTAGATGTCACTTCTGGGCTGTGGTATACTTTGGAAGCTGGTCGGGTGGATAGGGACGGCTACATCAAAGTAAATGGTGTTGAAAGTAAAGGTAAGTAACTTAATTGTTGATGTCACTTCTGGACTGTGGTACACTGCTGGTCAGATGGATAGTGTTGAAAGTGTTGAAAGTAACATTGAGACACTTATTGATAATTAGGTTTGTAGTTACAGTTATTGGAGCTATTATATAGCCTTTTAAGGGGAGAGATGTCAAATTCAAAATGTCGATAGATTTTTCTTATACTTTGCATACCTAAGCATTGATATCTGAATATGTAAAAAATGCAGAGAAAATACTATGTCACCACCTTTGTTTTCAAGATAGTGGCCATTTCTTGTATGTACATATATATTTTGAGGTCAAAATAAGTAGATTTACAACAATTAACTACAACATGATTTTTGAAAGTTAAAGATTATCCCGGAGCACCAAATGAAATTATATATTTAAATGCAATATATAGTAGGTCCAGACATATTTGTTTGTAATTTCTTTTCATTATTTCATATAATATTATGTTATTTTATCTTCAGCTGCTTTAATATTGTTTAAGAAAAACGTAAGAAAATTGCTAAAAAAAGGCTAAAAGTCTGTGATAGATTTTTTGTACACGCTGTATGTGTACATTGTATTATTCCAGCTACTTATCAATGACAAAATAATAGTGGGTCACCACGTCCGTTTAAATTCTAGAATTGAAATTGTCCCCACATCCCATCTAAATTTTGACATTTTCGACAGAAATATCTTATGAAATTTTGTTGAATTTTGTCAAAAATTATAATGAGCATCATTATCTTTGCACATATGTATAATGTACCAATGCCCCTTCATAATTAGACAACAAAAATCATTGTGTGTATGCTAACTTGAAAATGTGGGTAAAAAATGTGAACCCCATCCCATCAAAATGTCAACATTTTTGCAACAAAAATCACAAGAAATTGTACAATATTGGAACACACATGCATCAAAGGATATTCCTGTCAGTTCATATGTATGATAAATCAACTGAACTATTCATATGTGGAGCTTATTTCTTTCTCTAAATGCCAAAGTGCTCATAATATTCACAATTGTGACCCTCCACCCCATCATAATTTCAACATTTTTCGAACAAAAATCCTATGAAATTGTACAGTATTGGAACACACAGGCACCAAGGGATATTTCTGTCAGTTCATATGTATTATAAATTTACACACAATGGTGTTCAGTGTAGGATTAAAAAATTAATTCTTTTATTTAAGCCTCAGCCCCCCCCCCCCCCAATCTAAATTGGCCAAAATTGAAAATGCCCATCCAATTTCAAATCAGTGTAGTAATACTATGAATACAAAGTCAGTATGTAGTGAGGAAAAATATAGTTCTTTTGTTTACACTTTATGTTAGTGCTGTGCTATCGTGAAAATTCTTCCATTTCTCAATTTGGGGACATTTTTTAAAAGAAATAATTGCATTTAGGGGTACAAACAGACCCATTAAAAGTGAAATCGCTTTTTGTAGGATGAGAACTAAACAGCTCAAAAACCTCACCCACAAAGTCAAAGAATTTAGTTTTTCATCCTACATTGAACTATATATTGATCTCATACCTTACATCTCCATTGTTGAAACAGATACATATTGATTTCGCGTAAGGAAATTCCTACTGCTTTTGCGCAGTTTGGCAACTATGAAAGATAGGAAACGACTCATCAAATAGAACTATAAATGTTACTATCAGTAACAGCTCACACTGAACATGGCATCCAGTATACATACCTCTAGCTCTGCATAAAGTGGTACTGCACACACTGAGGAACCAAAAGCTATGCTACTAGATTAATTTGGGGTACAAAAGTAGAACCTCTCATTGAAACTGTATAGTAATGTTACCATGGATACTTCTTTCATGGGGAGACTATGTAGGTAATTTTTATACAATTTGTATAATTTGTTGCAAATTGAACTGTTGGCTTATGATACTCAGTGTCACTAGTGACTAATTCTATAGTACTAGTATAGTTGGCCAGACAGATGAACAAATAATCTATTTTTGGTTGAATATATCTACTGAAAAACAAACTATAAATTCATGAATTTTACATTGGCACGATGTTACTATACTGGTACATGGATGTATATGATGACCGGGGGGTGGGGGGTGGGGGGGTGGGGGTGATATTATAGCCAGGGTAACTATATACTTAGATCTACAGCTAAACAAAAATGACTATAGCATTAGATATTATAGCCAGGGTAGCTATATACTTAGATCTACAGCTAAATAAAAATAACTATAGCATTAGATATTATAGCCAGGGTAGCTGTATACTTAGATCTACAGCTAAATAAAAATGACTATAGCATTAGATATTATAGCCAGGGTAGCTATATACTTAGATCTACAGCTAAATAAAAATGACTATAGCATTAGATATTATAGCCAGGGTAGCTATATACTTAGATCTACAGCTAAATAAAAATGACTATAGTATTAGATATTATAGCCAGGGTAGCTGTATACTTAGATCTACAGCTAAATAAAAATGACTATAGCATTAGATATTATAGCCAGGGTAGCTGTATACTTAGATCTACAGCTAAATAAAAATGACTATAGCATTAGATATTATAGCCAGGGTAGCTGTATACTCAGATCTACAGCTAAATAAAAATGACTATAGTATTAGATATTATAGCCAGGGTAGCTGTATACTTAGATCTACAGCTAAATAAAAATGACTATAGCATTGGGTATTATAGCCAGGGTAGCTGTATACTTAGATCAACAGCTAAATAAAAATGACTATAGCATTAGATATTATAGCCAGGGTAGATGTATACTTAGATCTACAGCTAAACAAAAATGACTATAGCATTAGATATAATAGCCAGGGTAGCTATATACTTAGATCTACAGCTAAATAAAAATGACTATAGCATTAGATATTATAGCCAGGGTAGCTGTATACTTAGATCAACAGCTAAATAAAAATGACTATAGCATTAGATATTATAGCCAGGGTAGATGTATACTTAGATCTACAGCTAAACAAAAATGACTATAGCATTATATATTATAGCCAGGGTAGCTGTATACTTAGATCTACAGCTAAATAAAAATGACTATAGCATTAGATATTATAGCCAGGGTAGATGTATACTTAGATCTACAGCTAAATAAAAATGACTATAGCATTAGATATTATAGCCAGGGTAGCTGTATACTTAGATCTACAGCAAAATAAAAATGACTATAGCATTAGATATTATTCCCCATTGTTTTCTCCCACCTTTAGTCAATAAAGTGACATAAGGTGGCTTACATAACATATTGAGTTGGATAAAAACAGTGACAAAAAAAATATGGTCACAAGTATTTTCCATCTGAAAGAAGAAATACATTAGTCCAGAGAATAGTTATTATACCTGCACAAGTAAAAGTTATGAAAAATTAAGAAGAATGGCAAATTTCAACATTTTGACTTAACTTATAGTGTATGTTCCACAAACCAGTGACTTACACATTCTTTGTCATGATGTAGAACAACTGGGGTATCAATCCCATATTTTTTGTTCAGCCACATTCAACTTGGCTTGTATGTGTTGTGATCTGTTCTCTCTCTCTCTCTCTCTCTGTCAATGTAGGTATTACAAGCCTTGGTCTGACTTCACTAGATACAACTACATTGTTCTATGTTGGTGGTGTATCACACCTTGACAAGGTAGCACCCGATGCTATCTCTAATGATGTATCCAGCTTCAAAGGATGTATTAGACAATTAATAGTTAATAACAGGGAATATGAACTGAACAAACAAGGTAGGACATATTACTCGGTTTTTTTGTCTCTCTGTTTATGTTTGATTTTATCTATTGTTGTACATGATTGTATAAACATAATTATTTCTTTTATCAAACTATCATACAGTCAAGGTCTCAATCACAATTTGTTTTGCTATTTCATTTATCTTTCAATTTATCCATCTATCTATCTATCTATCTATCTATCTATCTGTCTATCTATATATCTAACTATTTATCTATCTATATATCTATCTATCTATCTATCTATCTATCTCTCTCTCTCTCTCGGTCAATCTATCTATATGTCTATATATCTATCTGTCTGTCCCAATCAAATTATGTACTGGTATATCAGTAAGGAATAGTATAAGCTTGAAGACCAAAACATACCACATTGTAGACTTGCAAACTTACATTTGGAGAGAAATATGCTGCCATTTGTCTGTTGCTATGGCGTGGTCATGGATGCTATGGCTAATTGTGTCAAAAAAGTTGGATGAAAATCTGCAGAATAACACTTCCAGAAAACATCTTACCAGAAAAGCAACAAAACAATGTTCCTGACTTGACCTTTGACATCTTTTTTTAGGTGCATCCGAAGGACAAGACATGACAGACTGTGATGGTACAGCCTGTGGGTATAGTGTATGTAAAAACAATGGTGCATGTCGACCAATAGGAACTACAGACTTCCAGTGTTCCTGCTTCCCTGTAAGTTTCATTGAACAATTACTTAGTGTGAAACATGTGTAGGGAATGAGCTGTGGGTGAGCATCCATGCATATGAATCTTGATTTCCTTCTGCTCACAATTCCAAGAGTACCTCGGTAATGAATTACAATTCGATCTTATATACTGTCTCAGATTCAGTGTGAAAACTAATGAATTTAGAATTAATAGATCATAGTTGCTACTTATTCTCTTATGAATGATTTTAGTTGAACCTAACAATAACATTTAGAAATGAAAGATCTTTGGTTGTCGGTGGCCGAGTAGTTAAACTACTTGACTCTTACCACTGCAGTCAGGGGTTTGATTAGATTAACCATGCTGTAAGTAAGAAGAATGTCGTTCAATTTGACTCTATCGAACAACGCAGGTTTCCCCGGGTACTCCGGTTTCCTCCTGCATTAACACTGAACCCATGAGGGATGACCCTCACTAGACTTCTTGGGAGACAAGTGTTTATATACTTAAAGAACTAACCAGTATAAATAAAAGATTATTATTATCTTTATCCAGCAAATTGATATTTGTTTCAGGTTTGGTGATTTTTGTGTTGTTATAAAATATGTCCATCATGACAGGTGTTACTATATGTCTACCAATTGTCAGATTTGACTAAGGGACGATCACACAATGTCACACAAGCTCTATAAGCAAACTTTGTTCCTTTAGGGAGGGAGGGGGGAGGGGGTCTGGCATCAATGCGATTGCTGAACTTCATTTTCACACTTTTAAACCAAATTTCAGCAGAAAAGTTTCACTCCTTCAATGACAACAGCTTCTGTATTTACTACAGACACGTTGATAAGTTTATAAAAATTTACTTCTAACGTGAGATATGGTGCTGGGTTTCTGGTATTATTTTAATGTGTTTACAATCATGTTTTTACATTACATCAATCATAGTGGTCACAATTTTCATCATAGTTTACATCATATGTTAACGTTTGATGTCTCACTTGTGAACATTTCTTTAGAGGGAGGGGATTTTGACCTGAACGAATGATGTTCATTTGTTGAGCTTGTGTGACATTGTGCGATCGTCCCTAATGTGTGCAAGTTTCTATAAACTGCATCTAAAGAAAGACTGAAATGTAAAAGTAACATTATACATTGTACTGTTAATGTTACAGCCTATGACTGGTAAAACCTGTGAAGAGTCCATATACTGCATCAATAATCTATGTCAGAATGGTGCTACATGTCTTGGTAGTGGTGGTGGTACATACAGCTGTGTGTGTCCTGTAGGACATGCTGGCTATTTCTGTAATCAAGGTATGTATGACAGACAGTACTAGGACATACACCATGATGTGTGAATGCCAGTGTATTCAGGGTATTTATGCAAGTGCTTGTGGTGTTGTTTGCAGGCATTCTTTCACTAGTGTAGCAAGTGAAAGCACAGCAGAAAACATCATGAGTACACAGACATTCATAAGTTGTGGAGTTCTCTTATTAATACATACATTTATCCAAAATGGTAAATACATGGATGCAATAATGTTCTTCAATATTGCAGTGCAGAAAAATCTCAATTGTAGGCACGTTTACCGAAAAAAGTTATTACTATAGTACAAATAATAGCAATGTTTATCAGTGACACACGTTTAGCATCCATACCAGTATAGGGTGAAAATTAAAGTGATTCCCAGGTGACAATGCTGGTCCAGTGAAAAGTATAGAGTCAATAACAGTCAATAAAACTGAGAGCATTTTGACTTCATATTTCTATAGTCATAATGAGACAAACTTTAAAAAAAACACTCTGGAAGACTCGTCTCATGAAAATGTCTTTATTTCCCACTGTGGTGTTCCCCTTTTAAGCCTATACTGAGCAATGAGTGGGGAGCAAGTTTCTGCTTGGTTTTTCTTGACATTCATCCCATAATATAAAACAATATCAATGGTAAATCATGAAATTATTATTGACAAACAAAAGTTTACAGCAACAACAGCAACAACAACAACAACAACAACAAAACTCGATTTAAGGATTTAAACTACAGTATGAGATTGACAGTTTCAATCATAACAAACAGTGCCATCTATCAGTATCAACATGAACAGAACTGACAGCCATTACACTACAGTCAACAACCTAAATGTACCTAAAAAAAGAAATTTATAATGTGATGTTTTTTTAATCATAGTTCTCAGAAAAATGTCTTTATTTTTATTTTTATTTCTTTTCATAGTGGTCACTTTCAACAGTGCAAGATTCAATGGTGATGGATTCTTATACTACGAGTTGCCCAACTACAATGACCTTGACATGACCTCTACTGTGATGTCACTAAACATTAGTACATCAACTGACAATGGTTTGATATTATGGATGGGACAACCTAACAGAGATGATAACACTGATTATCTTGGTGTTGGGCTTGTCAATGGAAGAATTAAACTCAGGTAAATTCACAGATTCTGTTTTATGAGAAACAGGAGATGTAGAGAACTGTTTTGATTTATATTTCATAGCATTTTATTAAGAACTTTTTTGTATTTTGTGATTTTTATTGGGTGCACAAAGATTGGTATACATGTTTTCTTCAAACTTTACATTTCAGATTTCCATCAACGAAAAACAGTAAAAAAAAATACATTATTCATAGATGCTTTGTTTAATATGTTATCAGGACAGTCCACTTCTTTAGGAAGTTAAATGTTTCATTTAGTTTTAGGTGTAAATAACTTAATCAGTTACCTTCTGTATTATGTCAATCCATTTACTGCAGTGTCTCTCTAGTTTATCTTGATTGATTTGTAAATATGTATACAAAGCTATGGAGATGAGAACTTTCAAAGTAAAAACTGTGTGATATATTTCTCTCACTTTTGCTCTATCAGGACAGAAATGTATATTTCACTATTTGTAAACTTTGCATATGGGCCGGTTGCCTAGAAACGAAATAAACACAATATTATTATTATTATTATTATTATTATTATTACAATAGTTTATCCTTTTCCTTGGTAATTTCATGTTCCATATGATGATAGTTCTATTCTATCCGTAGAATGAACATAAACAAATGGTAGTTGGTTAATTGTCATCTTCTGGAAGTGTGTGTCTTTTTGCAACAACAACAACAGAAGATTTTAGATTGTAGATTTTTTTAGGCTTATTTAAAATGATTTTTGGATTTGGCATAAACCATGACATATGGCAGTTGGTTTCGGGTTTAAGACTACAGACAAGAAAACTATTTATGTGAATGTAGATACTGTTTCTTTCAGATATATCAGTAATCATAGTCTTTCTGACCTCATTGAAAGTGAGAATAAGGAAGACTATCTTTCCTCCATAAAAGTGGGAGGGGGGGGGGGGGCAGTTTTCATTCTCTGTGAATTTTACTGAGTGGGTTCAACACTTTATTAACATGTCCATGTTTTCATCACTGAATGTGTAGTGAAAGTGTTGATATAGATTCTGTCCACAAGACTCCTTTATTAAATTCACACCACTAATCATCTTCTTTTGTTCGACTTTGACAGTTTGAGTCTTGGATGGCAGTCCTACGGATCAATTTTCTCAGACGTGGTGGTTGTCGATGGACAATGGCACTCTGTCATAGTTAACAGGTACATGTAGTGAATATATGTCTTATAGTGTAAAAAAAACTATGTTTCTGTACCACAAGATCTTTTGGTACAGAAGACTTATGATATCATTGTCTTTAAACTCCAATGTATGAATCCCACAGTCTTAGAATACTAAATAACTTATCAGTGGAACCATAAGGATTATGAGAGACCATTTTTATATTCAACATCAACTATTTCTCTAGCTGTCTGGTAACTGTTTTCACACCTAATTTTAATCCACCATTGGCCTTTAAACCCAATGTATGAATCACACAGTCTAGGATTACTAAATATTTTATCAGAGGGGCCATAGGGATTAAATAAAACCAGTCTTTTTATTCAGGACCAAGTTTTCTATAGCTCTTCAAGGCATTTTAATGCAAATATTTCCACATCCAAATTTTAATCCTTGGGACAAAAGCTTAGCAGAGTTGACTAACCACTACATATTGAAAAAGAACAAGATATGCAAATGTTTGTTTCAGTATATATAATGAATATATCAATACCATGGTTGCCCCTGACAACCAGCCATTACCACTACCATTAAGGGAGGCAAGGTATTAATAAAATATACAACTCGGTGTTAACTCACCTCTGTCTATATCATTTACTTATACTATTTTATTTTGTATAAACCTCTCTATTTCAATTGTACCATGATGTTAATACTGATATATTATGGTTTATTTTGCAGACGAAATACTATGATATCATTGTATGTTGATGGCATAAAGACACCTACATATGACATAGGAGGTAGCTATACTGACCTTAATACAGATGGTATTTACTATATAGGTAAGTGTAGTGTTTCAGAGGTGTGGAGAAAAAGCCTGGTAACATGACATGGGAGGGGGGGGGGGGGGTATGCAGTGTTTCATTGAGTTTTGGAGAAAGCCCTGGTAACATAACATGACATGGGTGGGATTTGGTAAAACTGGGATAAATTCCCATCCATACCCAGACTGTAAGATATGTCATGTTGTTATGCCCACCTTTTGACAGTTCAAAGTCACTAAATGAGGGACTAATATTAATTGATGTGATTTGTTCAGAAGTGTGTGTTGGGTTATTGTTAATGTAAGAATTTTGGCATTGATTTGGTTTTACCGCCAAACAATTTTTATGTGAAATGTAGAACCTACCAAAATAATGCAGCTATGTGTCTAGTAGTTACTATGTATATGTCTATTGTATCCATCTCTGTCAACAAATTATTCACATTGTTTAGCCGTCAGCTGTGTAGACATAGTGATGGTTCAAATCTTGTCTTGTCTTTTAACCATTTGATCATCATCTCCACAAGATAAATATTTGTAGTTTCAAGTTATGCACTAGTAGAATGAAAGACTGCAGTAATCATGAACTGTCACATCATTTAAGCTTCATTTGTGCAAACAAATATCTTTCATCTTTTGACTATCAATTACATCCCTAATTATTTTGTTTTTAACTAAAATTGACATTTTCTCTAATTCAGGTGGCTTTGATTACATTGATAACGTTTTGGAACTAACTCAGCAGCAGTATAGCAGCACATTTCAAGGCTGTGTGAGAGATGTACAAGTTCAACTCAATATGGATGCCCTTGACCCCATGGAAGCCACACAAGGTGCCAATGTACAAAGTTGTGATAATGATGATGTCACAAGTAGGTAGCCAATCAACACTGACCTTTTGATGTGTTATTGTGATGTCATAAGAAGGTAGCCAATCACCATCGACCTTTGATGTGTTATGTCAATGATGTCACAAGATGATAGTCAATAGACATTAACCATTGAAACTTATGGCAGTGATGTTACCTTTGACATGTCTTAGTGATGATGTCACAAGAATATAGCCAATGGGCACTGACCTTTAAAGGTTAAGGTGATGATATCACAGGAATGTAGCCAATAAGACATTGGCAATGATGTCATCAAGTAGCAGCCAATCAGCTTCTCTTTTATAATGTCAAGAATGCCACTGTTAAGTGGCCAATAAGAAACAGTCTTATAAAGTTGCAGTGATGACCATGCTTCCAAGAATTAGCCAATAAGACAACAGCTTTTGAAGTTAGTGATGTCCCTAAATGGTAGCCAATGACAGAATTGTTTGCATTTTGATAAAACAATGTTGAACCAAAAAGAGGGCTTTTAAAGTGCCAGCTATATAGGAGCCTTATTACAAATAATCACCACCTGAAAAGCTAGTTACTGCAATAACATATGAAGTAAAAGTTTTTTATTTTTACACATTCCATAATCAAATCAAAACCGCAATTTTTAAAGTCTATTATTTCCAGCAAAAATTTCAAACTTTCAAAATATGTTTTGATGACTAATATAAACATGGTTTACAAATTACTACAATTTGGTTTTCTGAAGAATTTTTTAAAAGTATGAAAATTAAGTCAATAATCTATGCTAATTTTTTTTGTTATAATTTCTGCCAGATATTTATTATGAGATGATCTATAACTTTATTGCTTTTATATAAATTTGTCTGATTTTATCAAATGATGTGAGGTCAAAAACATATCAAGTTTTTTAAAAAGTAATTTAAAAGTAATTTTGTAGCGAGATAGACAGTATTGACTAAAATCTGTTAACTGTACATATTTTGGGGTATAAAGAATCATTACATTTTTAAAGAATAGCAGTATCCTACTGTGACATTTCCATGTTGTCCTCCTAGCTAGAAACTGTCTAACCTACCTGTAGACTCAAACAACTACTGCTACCACTCTATATGCTATCCTAACTGGCATTTGATTTTGAATTTCACTGTCCTACCTTGTCTACAATGATAGCTGTGTCCCATTGGTCTTGAATGACATTCCTGTATGGACCGTTATTGGTCGAATACATAATAAGACATATTTAAATCATGCCATCAGCTCACATGAATCCACAATTAGGTGTCATCATGGAAATGCAACCTCACTCTAATTACGTACATCATATTCTGTTGAAATGTCGCTAATATTTTACACACATTATGCGTATGGTGGGGCATGGCTTGTAGACGAGTGGGACACTGCTATCATCGTAGACAACAAAATTCAAAAACAAAATGTCAGTTAGTAGGGATAGCAAATAGCCTATGGTAGCGCTAGTCTTTTTAGTCTTTATGTAGGCTAGAAACCGTCCTGTATGAGATAGGAACTAGAAGTGCCAAAGGCAGGTTTTCTATCAAATTTTATTCCAGACATTCCAAAAGATTTTATTTAAAAGCATTGTGATCATAGCAAAAGTGAAAAAAAAGTGAAAAATTTGTGCACTGTTACGAAAAAGATATACACCCCATTGCCGAGGACTTGGTCTGTACCAATTTGTTGGTCACCTCAGAAGGAAACGGTTCTGTTCTATGTTAAAACTATATTTCAATGTCATTTGAGATCTACAAAATACTGTAATTGTCACCTGCAGTGGAAGTATGAAGATAGTAACACAACCTTCCTTCATGAAAAATAGTTACAACATAGTAACGAACAGGGAAAGACCAAATGTTGGTACACCACAAGACATGATGTGTCTGTACCATATCCAATCATTGACCTCCACTGTCTATGATCAAATAAAACCTTGAGGACACACTAACAAGGGTTGTACGTAAAAAAAGTCTGTGAGTACCTAAAAATGATGTAACACAAATTCTATTATAGAGAATATCATGTTTTTGCAGTAAAAAAATACATCAGTGAAAAATCAGGTTTGTCATGTTTAACCAGTTTAATTTGAAAATATGTAAATAATTACATAACGATGGTCTTTTTTCAAAAAAGTACATGAAATTGATTAATGAAAAACTTCAAATATCTGTAAATTTTTGTAAGTTATGATACTGATGTTGAGTCCATACAGTACACCTATATTATGCATCTTACCAATAAGCATTTTAATTTTTATCTAAACAGAACAATTTGTCTGTTTTCTGTCTTTGTTTGTTTTTGATATTTAAAACATTTTATGTAAATGTATGCCTATTTATTTGCTGAAGGGTGCATTTTATCTCATTGGCCTACTCTGTTTGCTAGAGGGCGCTCTTTATTAGACAGGTATATTGTAACTACTGGAGGGTATTCTTTATTGGATATGCATATTTGCTAGATGATATTTATATGTTTGGCACAGTACATTTGCTAGAGGTCACTCTTTATATGATAGGTATATTACATTTGCTAGAGGTCACGCTTTATATGATAGGTAGATTACATTTGCTAGAGGGCGCTCTTTATGTGATAGGTATTTTGCAAGAGGGGACGTTTATAAGATAGGTACATAATTGCTAGAAGACACTCTTTATATGAAAGGTATATTATAATTGCTAGAGGGCGCTCTTTATATGATAGGTATATTATATTTGTTATTTACACTGATATGCAAATTAATAATGTTATGTCATGTATATACGGTAAAGTTTTCATTATCACCTTGACTTAGGTTATACTGGAAATTCTACATTTAAAAGTCTGGTATGTATATGATAGCGAAATGAGATTAGATAGATTATAGTCAAAATTGAGTCTTCCTAAGAAAGGTGACGACAACAATCATAAATTATAAATCAGATTGTCTGGTTGTTGGTGACCAGGTGGTTAAACCACTTGTCTTAGACTCTTACAACTGCAGTCAGGATTCAAACCCTAGTCTGGGTTAAGGTTTGCTTAAACTTCACCATGCCTAACTGTAAGTAAGAAGAGTGTCATTGAAATTAACGGTACTGAACAACACATGTTTTCCCTGGGTACTCCACTTTCTTCCTGCATTTATACTAAACCCATGAGGGTCAGACCTCTCTAGACATCTTGGGAGACAAGTTTATAAAAGCTTAAAAGAACTATGTCCAGTACCTAAAACTATGACATGAACAATTACAGAAGTCGTATCAAATTTGTTTTCTACAAGTTATTTTAGAATAGAATAATCGTTACAGACACACATCAGTACGTATACACACAAATAATTCCACTGACAGTAACATGATTATTAAAAGATGTTTACTGAAATACTAACCGTAACAAATAAAGTGTTTATTGTTTTCTTTTTTCATTTTATTTTGTATTGTGTACTATTAATGAAATGTGCTGGCACATTATACTGATGTTATATATCGTTGTTTATATTTGTATCACAAAAACAAAATAAGTCTTCTCAAATTGAGTGCCTTTTGCTATTTTCCACACTTGTTAGTCTTTGCTACAACCAGTGACAGGCAAGCATTGACAAGCCGAACTTGTTACAAACAGGGAAAGTAACTAAATGAATTGGATAAATAACACTTGGTACAGCATGTTGGAAGTACAGAGACAAGTATTATATTCTATCATTAATAAGAGTAGTTATATCTAAAAGCTCACGTTCACAAACACTATTCAAGTTCAAGTTCCCTGGCATTTCATGTACACAGAAGGAGGCCATAAAACTGTTTTGATTAGCATACATGTCTCCTAGTTCCAACATGAAGTGCCAAGTACAAATTCATTGGTTTATGTTCCTTGTTTGTAACAAGTTCTCTTTGTCAGTGCTTTGATATCAGCAGTTGCATATGTATAGAATCGTTGTGTAATTAAGAAGTCATTTCTGTATATATTTGGTGAATTTCAACAAATTTTGTATTTTTATACATCAGTGATGTTTGCTTTTTGTATGGATTTGAATTATGTCAGTTCTACCCACATCAGAATGCAGTCAACCAATTTTATGAATGAAATTGTTTGGATTAAACCAAGGTTGTAAATAAAACAGGGGTGTTCAGATGAAATAGCATCCACATTTCTGATGTACTGTATCTTAGAATCAAATTTGGTTGTAACTGATTGAAATAAAGATTTATTTCATAATAAATGATATTTACAGACTTTCATTGCATGAATGAGTTTGGATAGAGTACTTTTTTTTTTATAATTAGCCTTCTACGCTTTGGTCTCTGACATACATACTCACATACATACATACACACACACACACACACACACACACACACACACACACACACACACACACACATACATACATACATACATACATACATACTCACATACAGATATATGTAAATACTATACCCTGGTACAGTCATATATTCTTGCAAAAAGTTTAGATCGAGTGGAGGGCCGCCCAGGGGAAATCACGTCCATTCTAGATCTGTTGCACATGATGTGACAGATTCCGTCGTGCTAAAGAGTGTACGTGTCCCTCCCTCACGCACGCACACACACACACATACACACACACACACACACACACACACACACAATCATACATACACTAAATGAGAAATACACTTTCCCACCAACAGCAAATGATAAATTGTCATTAACACTGCACTGATATATATCCAAATTCCTTGCTTTTTTTAAACAAACACAGTCTTGTGAGAATATAATATTGCCAGGACCATGTCCCTGTAGTCTTAGCACAGACTTTACTATATCAGATATAGCTAAGTCTGTAGTCTACTGTTGTAGCCTGTATACAACCCAAGACCAATGCAGTGTCACCACTGTTACTCTATATGATCCTCTAGTGTCGAGAAAGAGTTTTCTGTCATGTAATTGACTCAACACAGTGTTTTTTTCAATCTTTCCCTCCTTGCCTGTATGGCCGTTTGTTTTCATCCATGATCATCCAAGGCAAGGCGATGCTGAAAACATGGACAATGATGCAATGGATTGTGAACACAATACACTAATTACAACGACTTGTTCATTGCAAAGAATTCAGAACAAAGTCGTAGCATAACCAGTGATGCACATTATGTAATATGGAGCTTAAAGCGATATAATTACCTCTATCTATTACAGAATAGACAGTGGAGATGAATTTCGATCGCTCAAAAAGCGCGGGCTCACAATAGTGGACTTGGCTCTCCAGCTTACCAGTATGTCGAGTCGGTTAGATAGCTATGGCCTAGTCAAAGGTACATGTATTTGTCTCGTATGTAAGGTTCAATCTGTGGTTTCACCCTATTGGCTATCGAATACCACTTCACAATTTGATTTTAGAAGCCTGGTGGGTGTTAAACGTGGATGTTTACCTGCCGGGTATACCTCCATTGGCTGAACAGCCGGTGAAAAGCACAACGTATTCTCAGTCACTTATGACATAATATGAGCTAACATTCTATTCCAGGATGGCAATATTCTAGTCTAAGATTATCATAATACAAAATAATGACGTTATTAGGTATATACGATATTAAAAAATACCGTTGCCGATGATTGCTCAGTAATATACTGAAGTTGTCCGGAGCTATCATCGGCAACGTTTTTTTTTAAATATCGTGTATACCTAATAACGTCATTTTTTGTATTATGATCACCCTAGACTAGAATATAATTACCCTGGAATAGAATATTAGCCCATAAGTGACTGTGGACGTATCTCAGCGTCTATCCACATCATTCTGTACTAAAACATTAAACCATATATTGTTAACAAAAACAAATATCATGAAAGATAAACTCGATTTGCTTTTAAGATGTAAAAAAAGAGGAATTGAAAAAGGCGTCGTTTCATTTCGGTTTCGTCTAATCAGTTAATAACTAGCTACATGACGTATTTTACAGTTTTGATATCATTGAAGGCAAGGTAAAGATTAGATTAATTGTATTATGCATGTATTGCTGACGTCAAATTGACCACAAAAACAGGATATGATGTCACCGAAGAGGGTGTATTACGTCATATCTTGTTGCCCACGCATAATGATTGCTTCATTGGTAGTGTAGAAGTAATTTGTAACATGATTGTCGTATATCAATTCAATTTCTAGAATATATGTATATTATTTATTTATTTATTTATTTACTTATTTATTTATTTATTTATTTATTTATTTATTTATTTATTTATTTATTTATTTATTTATTTATTTATTTATTTATTTATTTATTGTTTGGATCAGGCTCGATTTCCATATTTAAAAAATACACTAGGAATGAGAATATCCAGATACAGATAAATATTGGTATTAAAATGAATGGTTATGTTTTGCGATATCACACACCCAGTATCACAAAAGGCACAACTATAACGGAGGAAGGAGACTTGTGATTCTGCTAGCAAGTTATTCAGAATCAAACGTAAATAAAGTAATGTAGACTTGTTTTTGTCAGGGCTTAATAAAAAATAAACTAAAACAATCAACATTTGTGACAGCCAACCTCAGTGAGATTAGCCTAGAGGCTATCCAACTGCTATCAGTGGCTTCGAAACCGAGATCTCTCATCTTCTCACGAGAGATGATGAGATAATCTCTGCAGGCTAAGTCAAGTACCTCAACCTTTTTACAAGTCTAATGGAGATTTACAACAATAAAAATGCATTCCCACACTTAACTACATAGTATACCTTTTGATTTCGCACAGTAAACGTATGAACACTATCAGGTAAGAAGAATTTGTAGATTTCCGTGAAATGTCGACCATATTTTCTAACCTTCATAACTAAGTACATATATACGGGCTGTAATTGTAGGCCTACTTCTTAGAGTTTAGAAAACTTTCTATATCCGTATTTCTTTTACAGACTCACATACTTGTGATAATACGTGCAATCTAACAGTTTTGTGGCCAAGAGTTTATCGTTTATAATCAGGATCATTGACTTACTTACTTACTAGTAAGTTTATCATTAGGCTGCGATAGTTATATTAAGTTTAAATTCAGTGGTATTTTTCTTTCATAATGGCAGAACTAACTTTTATAAACACTAGATTCTGGTTACAAAATATTCAAGTGTTCAAGTACATAATTACTAAACACATGTGAAAAAGATTTTTCACCACTATCATTTCTCTGTAGCCAATAGCAGAACGCCACTCCAGGAATTCGAAATAAAGTCATTTTTCCATACTTTGGGTTCTGGGGTAATTTCATGATTTCATATCACATGTATTTGCTATTTCGCGCAATTGCCAAGAAAAACTAACTTCAACTCTTGTTCATCAACTCCAATGCCTTCAGATAAATAATAATTAATATTTACTCAACCATCTAATATCTATGCATGTCTGCTTAGTCCCATGATGCAACAGTGGACCACTGCTAGGACAAGGGAAAATATATTTTCAATCAAATTTTTGGTGTTGCTCTGAATTCGCCTTACCAAATTGCTGTACCATAGCCTGCGGGGGGGGGGACAAGGGGGCAGCTGCCCCCCCCCTGAGATTTTGGAAAAAAGAAAGAAAAAAAGCTACTTTTTGAATACATAGCGATGCTATTAAAATCATTATTTACGTGACGATTCCTAGCATGCGCGATTTAAATGGATAGTTCACTACAGTGACTGTACATGCACACTGCTGACTCTATATGTATCTTATATCGCTGTTGTACCCTGGCTGTCTCCCCCCTGGCAATTCAGGGCCGTAGCCAGACCAAATTGCCAAGGGGGCAGAACTTTGTCTTGCATTTAAAATTTAGAAAAGTGCTAATTTACATAAATATGCATGCAATTTACATAACATATATTTTAGCATACGCAATTAAATATCATATGTAAGGTTAGAAAAAATAAAAAATTCTGGTCAACGGGTAACCTAACCCATCACATTGGGTAAGTAGGTCGATTTCATTTTTTCACAATGCTTGACAAGGATAAAACAAACCATATATAATGATAGCAAAATATTTCAGGTCGAGTTTAGATAGAACTTATTTAGTCATCTTGATACTATCCCATGCAATTTGTACACAATTTACGGTTAAAAAAATGGTGTAGTTCCTCTCACCGGCCCTCTCTTCTCAAAAAATGTTAAGCCCCGCCAATTGAAACTCAAGCATTATTTTAGCCACCCCTTCTGTCACCTACACTACAGTGGAGATATAAAATCATATGGTACAATGATGCATTGGAAGGAGACAACTCCAAGGGTGAAAAAAATTGAAAATAAGACAGTGTAGAATGCCATTTAGAGGCATAAAATATCAAACCATAGACATATAATAAACGTCGTGCTAAAGAGTGTACATGTCCCTCCGTCAATTTCGTTACTCTAAAACATGACCATGGTGGCGGTGGTGGTGGTGGTGGTGTTGGTGGTGGTGGTGGTGGTGGTGGGGTAGGGTGTTCACCAAAGGCAGAACTTCGAATCATCACAAATGATCGAGTGTCCGAGTTTAGTGTATTTGGGTGTCTTGTCCCCGATCTGATTAAAACCGTACCAGACGTGTGAATATAAATGGCTTATTTCTTATTTTACCTATATTCCTTTGTTTATTGTCGTTTGTTTTCGATTTTATTTATCTGTATTATTCGTGTATCAGTTTTCAATAATTAGAACAAACTATACATTTTGAGAAACTTCTGGTTTCTGTAATATGTAGTCTGGATGCAAACATAGTCTCTAACTAATAAACCTGTGGGTGGAGGTGTAAATCGTAACAACACCGTATAGGAACTAGACTATCTAATACACTGTGACGTGGTTGCAGTGCGTAAATCGTATGTACGCCGTACGTGGAGATGTTAAGTGGGAGCAGGAAGTCGTTGCCACGACAACCGGATGACATAATTGACAATATGACACATATCATTCAAGAAAATAAAGTTTATGTATCAGTAAAATACGAGTAAATAGCTAGGTAACGTACCATTGCCATGTACAATGAAAAATATATTCACTTTCCGAGTGCAGCCCCCCCCCCACCACACACACACACACACACACACACACACACACACACACACACACACACACTATACAATTGTCTGACACGTAAGAAGGTCGTTAGGAGAACAGTACAGCAGTATGGAGAATGTATGCTAATAACGGAAAGAAAGTGTAACGTCGAGGTGTGTGTGTATGTGTGTGTGCCTATGTGAGCGGGGGGGGGGGTCTGTTGTGTAAAATGTGAACCTACGGCCTTCCCTCAAATTAATTTTTCTAAAACATGACCCTCCCCATTTCAAATATTTAAAAAATATGGGTTAAAAATCTGTTAGACGTGAAAAGGGACACGATGAGAAGGACGCTATCCCACCGCTGCCAAGACAACATTGATAATTTTAAAGGCATTAGGTGTTTCCCACTACTACCGGTACCACCAAAGTGAATTCGTATCAAGGCACTGGTACAGTATCAATCAAATTGTTTGGATCTATAAGTGGCAGACCTGAATGCCATGCAGAACTCACAAAGCAGTGTACTATCAACATGTTTGGACTGAGGTCAACATCCCCCAGCCCCCTCTCCGATTCTTTGCACCATATATTACCCCCAGTATATCTTACTACACTGTTCCCTTCGCTCCTGTTAAGAAGCCTTAATGAGTAATTACAAGGGGGGGGGGGGAATCAAGTCTGGTCTGTTGTGTAAATATGGTCCTCCCCCAATTCCATTTTCTAAAAAGTGACCCTCCCTAAATTTTCTTCCTTAAAAAAAAAGACCCTTCCTCTGTTCAAATATTTTGTTAAATGGGTAAAATGCTATCAGACGGAAAAGCTAAGGGGACACTTCAAGTACCAGAATCAATGGTATGGATTCAATCCCACAGCTGCCACCATGCATTGATAATCTAAAGGCATTGGTTGTTTCCCATTGCTACTACCACATAGAATTTGTGTACAGGGGGTTTGTGTTTTTAATCCAATTGGCAGAGCTGAAAGCCAGAACTCCCCCGGCAAAACTAAATGGGAGCACTGCCGACATTGTCGGGACCTAGGTCAACATCGCCACTCCACGACATTAGCCCCAATATCTTACCCCGGGGGCGGTACCAGTGGCCAACTCTGGTAGGGGTGTGTGGCCAGTGCTGGAAACCCAAGGCCCCATTTTAGACCCACTTTGACCAAAAATCAAGACCCCATTGTAGACCATTACAGGTTTCTAAAAGATGAAAGTTTAGACCTAACTACATTTTCCTTAGGAGGCAACATTTTTGGGCAATTAATGGCAATTACGATTTGGTAAGACACCCCATTTTAGACCAAAAGGGCTAGAAAATGCACCCCAAAGGGCGGCACATATACGTATACTCATATATTAAGGGGAGTAGCCCCCCCCCCCCCCCGGGTATCTTACCCAACTGTTCCCCTTCATCTGTGAAACCTGCTCATCTTTTCAAACCACAATTAACAAATGATTCACTCCATGGTTGTCAACACCAATTTGACTGGGCAGCCATGTTAGATGCCAAAATCACAAAATAATTCAAATTTAGATAATGAATACAGCGTATGTACATGTGACCCCAACCCCCTGCTTCTATTTTCTAAAGTATGACTCTTCCCGAGAACCACTTTGCATAATCTGACCCCCTCCAGTGTATTCCCCCGACCCTCTCCACCTTAATTGATCACAGAGAGCTTCCTTATACATTAATTTATTATATTAGGTACCGTTTCTACAAAAACACTCCAAATAAACACATGCTCGACATCTCGACATCTACGTTTGTTTACGAAATATTAAAACGTATACAGGGAAACTTACAATGATAATTGAAACGTAGATGAGGAAATGTAAAAGGTTTAAAATCTCATGTTGGTTTTATGTAAATGTATACATGGCCACCTGTGTATACCGGTATAATCAATGGTAGCAAATTATTCACGTATTTATTTTAATTTCATTTACCCTACCTGCAGGAATTTTGATAAACGTGTGTATTTCTGTCACGGTTGATCATTTGTTTATTTTTTCATATTTTTTAGTTTATTCATAGTTTCTGTTTAAATAGTTTTGTTTGTTTGATTATTTGTTTGTTTGTTGTTAGTTGTTAGTTGGTTGGTTGGTTTGTTTGTTTGTTTTCAACATGGTTTCTTGTCTCCATGTTACATAATCAGTCGATACAAAAATAATGTAATAAAATCCGTCACCAAGTGTTAGACTGAACCTCAAGTCCTATTGTCTTCCGACTTCCGATTGTCACGATGTGACAATGAACTTGAGTATTGCTAAATAACCAGTCAAAGAACAACAAACCAGTTATGTATAATTACCAAATGAACTTATTTATTATAGTGTTTCTTTTTTTTAAATTGAGATGGAAAGCGGTTTGCTTCAAGTTGAAAATTAGGAATCGAAACCATACAATATTCAACAAGTCGTGTTATATAATAAACTTGTGTCGGCTATATTTTGTTTACTGCTTCATACATATCTTTCTTTATGTTCTTATTTATTTATTTCTTGTTATGTAAATGACAGTGTATAGTTCATTGACACCGTGTTTAGTTTATTTAATTCAATCGGACTTCCTACTTTAACTTTAGGTATTTGGTTTATTTCTTTCTCTTTCCTTTTTCGTTTAATCATTTTATTTCGTTTGTCTGAAAAATGCAATTTAGGTAAAGTATTTATTATTTAGGATGAGATTCACGAAAATCTTTTAAATGCTGACTGTGTAGGCACATTTCGTGATCTTCACAGTAGTATATATATACACTAGTACTAGTGGTAGCTCAATAGACATTCGCCTACTATAGTAACTGTGACGTCATCGCGAGGGTAAAACCACTTCACAGAAAGCGTAGCTACCTACTACTATTTATCGATGCGCTCATACAAAATAGTTCGCTATAAATTTATTATTTGCTATTCTTTGAGACATTAACTGGGATGAGTCGAGTATCTGAGCTGTTGATAGCTATTTTATTTAATATACGATAAATGAACGATGCAAATAATTTGTTTATGGACTAAACAAATATCATGTGCGCGGTGGAAGGATATGACAATTTTGGACGTTAGACATAGTACGTCGTGTATGTACGTGTTTTGGGAGTGCCCACCGTTGTCGACCCTCGAAACCAGGTCCTGTTTTGCGCTAGATTTCTGCGTTTAGCTAATATTCAGTAAACATCTAAGTATGGCAAAGGTTGATAAGGATGAGCTTATAGAGAGGGCCAAGTTGGCCGAACAGTCGGAGCGGTACGATGATATGGCAGATCTAATGAAACAGGTGACGGAAGATTCGGTCGATGTGCTCAGCTCGGAAGAGCGCAACTTGCTGTCGGTTGCCTACAAAAATGTAGTCGGAGCTAGACGTTCTGCATGGAGGGTCACATCCAGCATAGAAGAAAAGACGAAAAACGAAGAGAAAAAGGCCCAGCTTGCCAAAGATTACAGGCTTAAGATCGAGGAAGAGCTTGAGACTTTGTGCAAGGCTGTCCAGGTTAGCTAAAAAACCCATGCATTTCTATCTAAAACACACAACCACTGAACGTTACACATATTATAATGAATGTACCGCCGCCATGACACAACTCACGTCGAGGCATCCCCATCCGATTTTAACATGTCCATTGATAACTTTTTACCGTAAAATTGTGTATTTGTTTTCTCACAGTGAATTTAATGGTTTCCTTTTCGTAGATTTGAATACAACGAGACACGAAAATGACAATATTATCGCTGTCGTATTCCTCTTCCTATTCTGGGTCGCGACCCTTGACCTTACCCATTTTACCGGTGCCATCACTACCTGTTCTGACCCATTTATAATATAAATCCTTTCGTGTGTGAAACTAACAAAATATCACAAACTTGTGTCTCCAAATGATGAATGTTGTAGGATAATTCATAGTGTCAATTTGCACTGTAAGTTCTATTTATTAAGGGTTTGAAGAGCCCATGAAATATTTATTTCTGAAAAGATCCGTTAAAAAAATCAATGTCACATGAAATAAATATGTGTTCTTGATAAGTTCGTTTTCATTTCATAAGACGTTTGTGTATTTGTGATGAAGGTGTAGTCACACTCTCTAGAAGTATCACTTAAGTAGATGTTGGTGCTGGTTTTGTAGTGGTTTGTCCAGACATGTTGACACAGGGTTGTGCTGTGTCCTTGTACCCTATCAAATCCGAAAGGTATTTGGGTCATCCCAGCTTGATAATTTGTATGGTTTCGGTGTGGTATAACTTTAC
The DNA here is from genome assembly GCF_964340395.1 of Glandiceps talaboti. Lineage (NCBI taxonomy): Eukaryota > Metazoa > Hemichordata > Enteropneusta > Spengelidae > Glandiceps > Glandiceps talaboti. The sequence goes on along the minus strand of NC_135561.1, from coordinate 19,691,911 downwards.
ATTCAGAAAATGTTGGGATATAAACCAACAATTCGTTCATATTGCTTTGCTGGACTAAATATTTCACATATATCATCAGTATTAGTGTTTGGGATCATCAGTTCAGTCAAGGTCAAAGATTAGTTAGACATGCTGATGTGCACTGACCATAACTGACCCAATGGGCCAAATG